>NW_010557212.1:3130-22117 GCF_000687285.1 Phaethon lepturus | reverse complement strand
AGGCGTGGTCTGCCTTGCAGGCGGGGGTCAATATTTGGTTCTCTGGCTCTTTGATGTATCACTTGTTATATGCGTATACACACACACATATTTGTATATATGAATGCCTCTAAATGGAAATATAAATGCGAGTGTATATATAGTACATACACATATGTGTTTATATATAGAAAGAGAGAGAGAACCATGGGTACAGAGATACAGACACAGGTCCTAAACATTTTGGGCTTTCTCTTCTGGGAGGTTTTGCTGGGATGCCTTAAGGTCTGCGATCATATAATTATAAACGTGAACTCGGGCAGAAATTCTGAGACAAGCTCTTCAAGAATGAATCTGGTGGGTCAAAAACAACGCCCCTCCCAACAGCTGTATTTACCTTTTATGCATACACCATCAGAAAAAGACGTTTACTTAGCGTCAGTTGTGGGGACGTATAAAAAAGAAAATTGAAGAAATTTGAATTTAGCAAACAAATTGTTGGTTTTGGCTTCTGGAAATTTATGGACCTTTTTTATTTAGGAAAGTTCACAGAACGAGTCTGAAAACAGAGAAATCTGTGCAAGGGACATTTGTCTGAGAGCCCTCCCAAAAGCACAAAACAACTATTTCATTTCTCTCTGGACCTTCACGTGGCTCTGAATAATTTTGTTGCCCTCTCTTATATCTATTACACTAAAAGATGCATTCAAAGGAAATTATTATGTGGACAAGCGCTCAGAAGAGATGTATCAATAGTGTTCAAGTTTTCTATGCAACCCTTAATTTACCCCCTGCTTAACAAGCTTTAGTCATAGCGTTGCATAATATTTTTCCCACGGGGCTGTGGCCTTATTCTGTACATGGAAGGGGCAGCACTTACTTAGCAGGCAACTATTCAGCACTTTGTTTTTGACTTATTCTGTGTGTGGTCTCTGCATACTATTCAAACTCGGCTCTGCAGGCAGAAGTTGTTAATTTTCTTGGGGTTTTGCTGCATTGTCCACCACTGTGGTTTCACGGTGCTTCAGAAACCTTGTGTTGTTTTCATGGCTCTCCAGTGAGGGTGGTGATGGTGACAGTGCTGTTGCTGTCTTACAGATGAGGAGTGGAGGCAAGGAGGAGCTGCAAATAGACTTCTTTCGGGTGGTCGGTTTGAAATGCATGGGACCTGGGCTTTATTTTCCCAAACTGCTTGTATTTATATTTAAGCATATACCTATAACGTAATGCACAGTTACTGTTGACACATGTTTTCTTGCGAATCTCTCTCCACCACTCTGCTAGTTTCTGATCCGCAGATCCTTGTTCTGTTTGCCCCAGCTTTTGTTTCAGCTCATTTTCCTCATCTTGGTCTTGGCACACTGCAGTGTGGTTATTGCTGTAGCCTTATTTTCCTCTCAAACTCTTGGTCCTCTTTGATTCTCTGACACCATTCACTCTCTCCATGGTTTTTGATAGACACAGCTTTTTCTCCTTTGCACTTGAAGTAGTACACAAGGACACCACCAAAATCACAGCAAAAACAAGTCTCATCTTACTATGGACCCCAGTTACAATATTGAAGGAAGCCCCCGTGTAGTCCCATGCAACATCATGTCCTACGTAGAGGAAATGCATCCAAAGGCAGCAGTCATTTCAGGTTAGCAAGCCATAGCAGCAGCTTTGGGCAGTGACAGCTGGACCGGCATCTGCCAGCCATCGGTTTCACTTTTGATGTAACTAACATCTGTTAAAGACGTCCACCTTAGTAACCACAAGTATCTTTGGTGACAATGAAGAACTTTTCTATTTCCAGTAATTTAAGGGATGTATCTACAATTATATTAATTGATCAGCAGTCCTGCTGGCATTTGGAGTCATCCAAAACTGTCCTGACTATAACAATAATAATTAAAAAAAAAATTTCCAGACTAGCCAAAAGCTGAAGCAGAAAGCACAGGGCATGGGCAGGGGATAGTTCCTGCCTTACAGACTGACACTGGAACTTTCCCCTTAGATTTGGACGCTTAGCTGCTCAACTTTCAAGAGCAATTTTTAAATGCAAAATCTGGGAGAGAAGTTAGAATTCAGCTCACTCTGAGTGAAACGTGTTTATCTGAAAGGAAAATCACATTTTTGAAATGCACTTTCTGCCTCACAGCTTCCATGTGGCTCGGTATGCAGATCAAACTGAGTAGGTGCTGGGTAAACATGATCAGTAAAGGTTCATATCAGACTGATGCACACCAGACTGGTGGCTTCCAGTGTTATCCAGGTTGGTTATACCATGCAGAGAGAAGAAAGGAGGTGAGGCAGTGAACACTCTCACTTTCTCTGTGATAAGGCTTGGCTTGGCCAGGTGCTGTAACAGAAATGCTGAAAAAGTTGAGGAAACTTTTCTTGTCTAAGAAAGGGAGCTGGAGGAGGAGGAGAAGTTATGAGGAATTCTGGGCATACAGACATACTCCAGGCAGTTATGCTTCTGCACAGTCCTGAACACAAGAATGAGAAGTTTCATTAGGAAAATCAAGAGTCATCGAGAAACCTAGTGTAGGCTTTCAGCTGGAAGTTTTAAATGGCAGGGTTTTGTACTAACAGTGTTAGTTATTACAAAGTTTGGCCAGGCTCCCTTTATTTTTCCTGTCATCCTTTCATCTGATTGAAGATAATCATAGCCCAGAAGCTTAATGAGTTTTACTGGTTGGCCTACCCAAGTCTAAGTGGAGGACAGGAATCCAGGGTGAATTTTTCTTTGAGGAGTTTTATACCTTGCCCAAATGGTGTCTATCTCCTTGGGATCATTGCAAAATCCTGCTCGGTCTTGAGGAGGGGGGCATGGTGAGACATTTAATGCCATCGTGCAGTTGCAAGCTCCTTTCTGTCCCACCCAGACAAGGCATCTCTCAGTGCCTGGTGCATACTGGGACACTGATTAATGCAAGCTGACGCATGGATGGGCTTTGGGAAACATGTGGGCTGGGCAATCCTTTGGTATGGAGAGCACATACCCAGTCTCTGCCAAGAAGGCTCTTCATCAAACAATGAAGACATATTTTGCAATTTCAATTTGCTCCCAGTTACTGGAGGCAACTGTAATGCCCATCTGTATCTCCTTATGTAGTTACAACAATTTTCTCTTCAAAATAGGTCTTGCCTCATTCATCCATATATTTGTGGTCTACTGGTTATGTTTTTTTTTACCTAGACTTCATCAATGCAGAACATAAATTCTTGCTCCCTTCTGCTACAGGAAACATATTTCCCCTGCAAGGGCTGCTACAACCCTAATTTAGATGAACTGCCATTGTAACACTTGATAAGAGAGAATTCTGTGTTTAATACCTGTTTTCTATTAGCTTCATTTGCAGCACTAGTGTACCTTTAAAATTCAGATCTGGGTCCTGCTTATTTTCTTCTGAGGACCAGAGGGTTCACCTGTGGTGTGGAGGCATCTTTGCAAACTGATTTAAGACATGAGTGATTAAGCAGGAGGTATGTGTCTCTTTTACAGCTGCAGGAGCCTACTAGAATCTGTAAGTACTGGGCACACACATTCACCTGATTTTAGATGTCAAACAACTATATGGTTTTGGCTTCCAAAGAAAAGGGTTAATTGCACAATATCCACATTTAAAGCATACTACCCAGCTTCTAAGACTGAAAAATTTGACCACAACCAGCTAACCTGAAGTTTCAAATGTTGAAATTTAAATGCTTTAGTGTTATTTGCATGACTCTAGTTTCAAGTGTCTTTCCCTTCCCTCCACACCCAAAGGTATTTGAACATATTTTGTTCAATCTTTCCCTTAGCTTCTGGGTAATTTCAGGAACTTCAAAAGCTAAATAACACCTGTTACAAGCAAGCCCCATATTCCCTAGGGTTGATAGTAACTTGAGTCACCTATGGTTTTACCAGTCTATCAAGCACTGCAGTGCCAGTTGCAGTGGCAGGAGGTGGAGGTATTATCTGCTCAAAGGGACCATAAAGCCTCCAGTGGTATTGAGGGAGATGGCAAAAAGTCACGAGTCTTTCTCTCTGGGTACCCATGACAACTCTCCTGCTAGCGTATAGCCGTGTGCCGGGAGGCAGAAAAGTAGCTTCACACATCAGACAGCTCCAAAATTTGCCTTTCCAACACACAGCTGTGAAATGAATGCCACCTGCACCAGCCCATGTCTCCTCATGGTCATACATCAGTTGTCTACATGGCACTACTTAGCTCTCCAGCTTCTCTCACCTTTTCTGGGCATCAGCAGCAGGAGGCTGGGGGAGCGAATGGAGGGGTAGCAACAGAGATCCTGGGTGTGAGACCTCTGGGAAGGAGGTAAATCCCATTGCAGGAGAGGGACTCTGGATGGAGACGGATGGCTATCAGGATCCAGTGGAGAGTTTCGTGTTGTAGCTAGTGGTTTGTGGAGGACGTGAGGGTGGCTTACTGGATGTAGAGACAGCTGTAGCTCTGCACAGAGTTGTCATGATGCATTTTAAGAGGACTTCAGACTGAGGAAGAGAGACTTTTGTAGCGGATCATGACTTGTTCTGCCTCTTTCTTTTCTTACTCTCACTGCCAGTGCACGATATTTTTTGATGGCCATTTGCAAAAATTCTTGCTTGGTATTTATCATCCCATCCAATCAGTGGGATTTGATAAGAGTGTAAATGCCACATATATGTATGTATAATATATATGCAGGTAGATAGGCCTGTGTATCAGCTCATGTGTGTATACAACAATTGCAATGGACTTGCTGAGTTACTTGAACCGTGGAGGCTCACAAGCTCCTTAGGTTCCTGTACAGCCAAAGGTTTCCGACACTTCCTTACCTCCCCATCAGCAAGGCTACTCAGGGAGTAAGGAGTTACTCTCAATGAGGAAAGGGATTGGATCTGGCTCTCAGCCACCCAGGTTGACAGCAGACACCACTTCAAAAGTTAATTCCCAGAGTGGGTCACAAAGGGAGGCAAGGATTTGCTGTTTTCTGTAACTTAGCGTAATTGTACTCCCCGATTCCTCTGCCTTCACCTTTATTTATATTTATTTACTTATAGCAACACATGCTCATAAGAAGTAGCACTTATAAGTTCAGCGGACTCTCTGTAAATGAGTGTTACTCTGACGTATGCAGTGGAAGTAGACTTTGAGGATTTGCATGTGCTGTAAATGACTTTTCTAAAAAGAGATCTATCTTTGTTTAACAACAGTAGCGCTTGTTTACAGGACTGCAGCACTGACCAGAAATGCTGGAGGGCTGGTGATGGCATCTATCTCTCCGCATTGCTACAGATAACCTAGCTTCTTACCTGCTCACATCATAATGCAATTGAAACAGAAGACTTGGTATTTTAGATACCTTGAATGTGTTGGAGAGCAGATGAGCCTTTGCTGGCATTCAGAAGTCCTGCTACTGGCAAATGTTGGTCAACCCAACCCCATGTTTGGCAACCTTAAAGGCAGAAGGCCAACGAGAGGAGACTGCTACTTTCCGGAACAATAGTGAACCCACCAGTTGGAATTTCTCCCTCTATCTAACACATCCGCTGTTCAGTTAAACAGGGGCCCAAAGCCTCTGCAAGATCCACAAAGAGCAGAAACTTACTTTAAAAAAAAGCCTTTTATGAGCTGCTTTCAGAAAGACTAGAAAGCATCTTGACAATTCATTAAAGAAGAAAAAATTGTACCAGAAAGTGGCCTCGATAGCTGTCCACCTGATTCCTAAGCGTTAAAAAAAAAAACTGTGACAAAAGATTATTCTTAAATTAAATAGGTGGGGAAAATGATTGTACAAGATGAAATGACACATAACTGGGGCTAATAAGGCCTGTATCATTCTGGTTTGATTCATTAAGCCCCTGAACTGAATGCCGGTATGCTTATTTCTATACTCGGTGTTAAATTCCAGTATGAAGTGTGGTCTTTTTAAGGAAGGTGTCTTACCTGGAAATTAATGTACAAATCTAGACTGGCGGGTGGATGCTTTTGTGAATCAGACCCTGAGCTAAATATCAGATTTTGGTAAAACTTAAGCCATATGGACACAGACATTTTCTTTGATTCATAGTTTGATTAGTTTAAGAAGAAAGATTAAAGCAGGGATGAATGGCTGTGTTAATGAAAGCTGATAGGTTTTGGAATGGGCTCAGTTACAATGTTGATCTCAGTGTCTCAAAAATGTAATGTCATTATCCAGGCTTAGAGATTATAACTGAGAAAAAGTTTCTTTGTGTACGTAAATCTGCTCCCAAACTCTCTCGATTATTAGATTGCACTAAAGACTTCAACACCACTATGCTTAAGGTAGTATGAGACAGAAAGATGAAGAAAACAAACAAGCAAACCTTCACTGAATTAATTGCACTATTTTATTCCTCCTCCAGCCCATTCTCACCCCATAAAGTGTGGGTTAATTTCAAAGATTTTATCAGAAGTGATTCTTGGCTGCAAGTAAGGGTTCGTAGGCTCCAGGTAATTTCTCTCTGCTTGCAAGCTTCATAACTTGAAACTATTTTCTTGGTGTCTCTGACTGTTTCCATGGGACTGCAGGGCCAGGGGAACCTCAGTGACCATCTCGTGTGCCCTTCCTGAGGACACAAGCCAGGCTCCCCTCATGTCTCTATGACTAGGCATCTCCTACATCTTTAGAAACATATCCAGTCCTGAGATGTAAGCTTTGAGGGATCCACAAAATTTCACCTCATGATTCTTTTAGGTGTTAACAATGCTCCTTTAAAAAAATCTGTTTCTACTTTTTTTTCTCTAGCTTTGGCTTCTATCTCCTGGATGTCTTTTTCTGCTGAATCAAAAAGTCATGCAGCATCAGAGATCACTTTCTCATGAAGGTGCTCTCTTACAGCGGTCAATTACTTCTTAAGTCTTTTTTTTGGTTTAAATAATATAAGATTCTAGAGTCTTTTACTTTGAGACAAATTTTCTAAATGTTTACTATGACTTGAGGTTTTTCCCAGTGTCTCCAACTTCCACTTGCCTGGAGCCTCGGCATTCACGACCCGTCTTCCTGGCTTTGCAGCTTCACAAGGCAGTGCTTCCAGGGACTTCGTAGCTCAAGGCAGGTGGGCGGCTGAAAACCACTGATCTAACAATAATTGATTTTCCTCCAAGAGCAGCTAGGCAACACGCTAATGAAAGAGAGAGGCAAAAATCAGGATGCGCTACGTATCTCATTCACTGCATGTGTATTCCAGCTGTTGAGGTGGAAATGGAAAATCTGCCAAATTGGCCATCCCTGGTTCACAACAGGCATCATTTTGAAAGCTCAAGCTGGGTTAAATAAAAAGCGTGGAAAAACATCTAGAGGTATTTCAGGTCTCTCATTAAGTTAGTCCTATGACAGTTTCTTTAGATGCATCACTACTCAGGAGTTTAATACCCGAAGTGGAATCCTGCCACATTTGAGGAAGTTTTATTTTGTGTTATACTACCTGTTCCTGCAAGGGTTATGCAACATGAGTGCTGTTAAAACATCAAAGACAGAGTCGTCTTCCTTTTGAGAATTTCCCCCTTCTGTTTCTTCTGTTCTTCTTGTTGCTTCAAGGATCGCTACAGTTAAAAAAATAAAGTCTGGATCTCTTTTCACTACAGGAGAGTTTGTAAATTCCAACTGGGCATTTCTCGATTTGCATTTGTCATCCTTTAAGCTAATTTTCAGTGCTGCCAAGCAACTTAAATACTGTTTGAAGCCCTCCATTGAACTCTTCTTAATATGACTAACATAACCTTCCTGTAGTCTTTTACTTCAGTCTGAGCAGTGTTTGTTATCATCACAAAAAAGTGGAAAAACTGTAACTTTGTTTCTATGCACAAAAATATATGAAACTCCTTAAATTATATGACCTGGAAATGTTTCCAAGCCTCCAAAACTTCAGGTTATTAAAAAGAAAAAAACCATGTGAGCTAAACAAACAAAAGTTGGAAGGAGTGAGATGAAAGAGGGGAAATTCACAAATTTCCCTGTCTTCCATACCTCTGCAACGATTAAACAGAAAACCCTTTAGCAACCAAGTTACATTTTCACTTTAAAAAATCTTCAGCAAAATATAACCTTGCAGCTGTAAACATATGTCTGAATAATTATTCTGGCTTTATATCAAAAAACCCACCTCTGCCAGAGCAGACAGATTTTAATTTAGCATTCCCCCCAGAGCTCTGGAGGGCAAGGTGGATGATTGAGAGGGCAAGGTGACTTGGCTTCAAGGGCTATCTTTATTTGCATGAATGAGTAACCGTAAAGCACAGAAAATATCTTTAAATAAATTCTGCCTGTCACTGACAGTGATCTAAATGGAATTATGGTTGCATGAAACTCTCTTTTGCTAATATCTATATATTTTTTTTCTGAGAAATATCTCCTCCCGCCCATTTTAAAGCCATGCAAAAAAAGATGTGAGAACAAAACAAGCATTATCGAAGAGCAATCAAGGAACATGATTAAACGCAGTGACAAACCTTTCAAACAAATGGAATTTCGCCACTTCTAAACCATGCTGGATGGAAGGCGTTGCACCTACGAGCCTCCCATTTAAACCCCCAACAGCTACCGCAGAGCCCGTGGCAGCTGAGTCTTCTCTGTAGTGATCTGCTGCTGTAGCTGAAAGGCATCCTGGAGAGGCCCTGTCTGAGGTGAGTGCCTAGTTAAACCTATTTTCAAGACTGGGATTTTAAGTTGATGAGCTTTCTATAACCAGGAATTAGAGCTGGGACTGTTCAGCCTGAATTACAGGAAGGGTGTAAAGAAGGGAGGGTGTAAAGAAGCCAGGCTCTTTTCAGTGGATCCCAGTGACAGGACCAGAGGCCATGGGCACAAACTGAAACACAGGAGGTTCCCTCTGAACATGAGGAAACTTTTTTTTTACCATGAGCACTGGCACAGGCTGCCCAGAGAGACTGTGGAGTCTCCATCCTTGGAGGTATTCAAAACCCAACTGGACATGGTCCTGGGCAACTGTCTCTAGGCAGCCCTGTGTGATCCGGGGGTTGGACCAGATGACATCCAGAGGTCCCTTCCAACCTCAACCAGTCTGTAATTCGTGAATATTCACTCATTCAGGCCATTTCTTTACTTCAGTTAAGGTTATAAGTGTTTCTGATATTTATACCCTACCAGTCATGCAAGTTAGGTAATGGAAATTAATATTTCTGCAGAAAAAGAGACCTGTAAATCTGGCCTATTCAAAGACAGAATGCAGGAGAGTGCTCATTACAGGAAGCAAACCCAAATCCTATTGATTCAAGTCCTGTGCTTGGACTACTGAACTATCCCCATGTCATACCTCCTAGGATATTTTTTTAAAAAGTTGAGCTGCATTTTTCTGAAATAGTTTGTTACACACTTCTGCAACTTCTGCGAGTGGTTATTCCACTACAGCTCCACAGCTGTTCTTGTAAGATCTCTCTCAGACAGAAAAATCCATGTGTAACAAGTACAATAGCATCATCACTCTCATTTATTACTATTTGTTCATCACCTACCCTGATAAGTTTCCATTTTGGGGAGAGGAACACTTGCGCTGGAAAGTTTTGCCAGTGAACAGATCCCCAAGAGGTGATGTCCTTTGATGCATGATTAATTTATGACCGAGATCTTCCTCTCTCTCTCCCTCTGTGGATCATTTGCTGAGAACTTACTGAAGAGAGTGTGACAGCTGGGCCATTTTGTGTCTGAAAGTTGCAAGACGGGGGTTCTGTTGTAATCCGGGACGCGGCTGACACGTGGGAGCTAATGCAATCTACCTCACCGCGGCTGGCGGGGAACTACTACAGGACACCCGATGCAAAGGCATCCTTGCCGAGACTTGCTGCCTCCTCAGTGAAGTTTAACGGCTTTCTGCAATTGCTTTTGGAGGAGGAGGAAAAGCCTGATGGTTGGGGATGTTCTCAGAGCCCATCCCAGCTTCTCTGGTGAAACACAGGAGTCACCTAGAAGGGCGACAGACTGGCAAGAGTGGAGAAACTGCCCGGTATTTAGAGCCAGATATGATTATAATCATTATTAAAGGCCAATTCCCAGAAAAAATATACATAGTTAGCATTTATCACCACATGGAATAGTAAGACTAGGGTCTACTTGTACAAATAGCTGTAACCTTGTAGGTATTTTGCAGTGAGATTTGTTAGTCTGGTGGTCTCACTTTGACTGGAATAATTTTTCTTGCGCGACGGTTCCTGGCTTCTTTTTGTTTGGTCTGCTGTATTTAATAGCTCCCTAATTCCACTAGATTAATAAAAGAAAGATGTATTTAAAATCTAAAATCATTCGTATTCAAAGCCTCTGCATTTTCACAATTTTGCCACGCTCCATCACGGTTTAGGGTCATTTCAATGTTATTCTTCTCAGCTCTATGAAATGTCACTCACAATGGGAGAACACTGGGGAATACTGCTAAGGACTTGTCTACACAGGGAAATTTACTGGCAGAATGATGCTGGTATAATATGAAAGTGGTGTTTCATTGGCATTCACCATGTCACTACTGATCCGGGATATTTAAATGACATGGTAACTTTGAAAAATGTCTATTTGATTATGTTACAGAAAGCAATTGCATTTTTCTTTTGTGTGCACTTCTTAAAATAAAAATTATTTTTACGAGGCGTTTACCGAGTTAAGTGGAAGTGCAGCCGGCAAAGTTAATTATAAAAGATACGAGACTCTGAAAAAAGACTCTGAAAATATACTACTGGTAAGAGGAAGACCAGAAAAAGCGTCAGTCCAGTCTTCAACGGTGAGGAAAATCTAACAAGGAGGAAGCTAAGAAGAGCAAAGTTTTTGGTATTTCCTTGTATTTCATGAAGGATTAAATGAGACAGCTAAAACAATTAATACTAGTAACTAATGCCTAAGGACTCTGGCTAGAATCAGAAAGAAATGTATGTCAAGACTGAGACATTTCAAATCATCTGGATATGTCAGGGCTGAATTTGGATAGCTTGGGAGCTGCCTGAAGGGGTTGAAGAATTAGCAGAACTTTGGGAAGGGGGTGTGCAGCTTCAGAAGAGTGGGTGATGGTGGCTTGGGGGTCTACCTTCTCTTAAAAAGAGAAGAAAGGGGGATCCCAGGATTTAGACTAATTTTAACTTAATTCTTGGACATACATGCCAATGGATCAGCAGTTTGTAACTATCTGGACAAAAACTGAAAAAACGCTCAACAGCCAGGAATGGTCTCATCAAGAATAAAACACATCAAGCCAAGGTAACTGACTTATGAATAACAGACCTTATGGAGGAAGGAAGAATGATATGCAGGATAGATCTCGATTCCTAGATTCATGTCTCACATGACAGTGTCATGAGAAAATTCAGAAAACATGACCTATGGTCAGCTAGGTGGATGGTCACCTGGAAAAAAGGGCAGGGAATAACCGGCAAGCCTT
Source organism: Phaethon lepturus (assembly GCF_000687285.1). Lineage (NCBI taxonomy): Eukaryota > Metazoa > Chordata > Aves > Phaethontiformes > Phaethontidae > Phaethon > Phaethon lepturus. The sequence continues at coordinate 10,770 of NW_010557212.1, read as the reverse complement.
CGTTGCTAGACTGCAAGGCTGCACCGAGAGCCCCTTCTCTGTGGTTTGGACACTCCCAGGCAGATTTAAAGAAATACCAAACTGGAAAACATTTCAGGTGCATTGGTGGGCAGGGCGAGAATTCAGAATTATATTGAAAATTTGAGGAATTTATCTGCAAAACAGGGTAGATTTTGATAAAAGCAAGCTCCTACACTTCGGTAGCGTACTTGTCTGCAGAAAAGCAAGGAAGGGAATAATTGTCTAGGCAGCAGTTCGGCAGCAAGAGAGTTGGAGGTTTTAATGACGAATGTACATCCACAGCGCTACGTAAGAATAATTAAAGCTAAGTATTAGACGTGAGGATGCAGATATCCAAATAGCATGGTGCTCGGCACTGGAGACCAGTGCTGGGTACCGTGTATTCAAGAGAGAGGAGGGGCTGGGGAAGGGCAGCAGGAACAGTCACCAGCAGACAGGACCTTTGGAGGAAAAATTTCAGGGTTAGCTTTGTTTCATCTGCAGAAGGAGAAAAAAAAAAAAAAAAAGTAAGGACATAAGCCAGCTTTAAGGCACAGTAAGCGTAAATGGAATGTAAAGTGATCCGGGTGTTCTTTGGAGATCAGATGAGAAGTCATGGAGGTGTAGGTTAGGCACCAGGAAGAAGAGGTTCTCTTCTCCCAAAAGCGGCTGAGCACTGGGGCAGGGTCCATGGCGAGGAATCAGGGGTGGGCTCTGGGACCTCCAGAGGTCATCTTCTTTTCACAGTATGGTACATCAACATGCTGAGGGTAGTAGACCATCACAGCCTTGCCTTCCTTGTAATCACGTCAAACATCTTTCATTTCTCCTTGAAACAGGAATTATGTCTTTTGCAAATTTTGTGCACTTCCACGCTGAAAAATAAATTCCTGAATTTCACTTGTATTTTTAAAAATTTTTATAGTTTGCTTTACTTAAATGAGTAGCATACCAAAACACGAATTGAATGAAGTTGTGAAGTTTTAATAGAAATCATTAGTTTTTGCTTGCTACTGAGCTGGGCTTGAAACTCCTTTTGCTAGATCAAACTCTCTTCTGTGTGTGTATTTTAACAAACTGGTTTGAAACTGTTTTATTAATCCCCAAAATAGCTTAATTAAGTATCTCTAGGCTAACAGAAGCGAATTGAAAGTACCTGTTCTCAGTCACACATCATGTTTATTGTATTAAGCTAGCCTCTTTAATTTGTGCTTTTATGTGACATTTTAAAATGTCAATTTGCCATTAAGATAATATAATAATTAAAATATGCATTCATCCTCTGACCATCTAAGTATATAATACAGTAAGTAAATATTTGCATTTAAATGAAATTCAAATAAACACAAAGCAAATTTTTTATGTTCCAAATTACATTCTTACATCAAAATGCTGATTTTTTTTTTTAAAGGAAATTTCACCGAAGGGGCTATGATTTCACCTGCAGTTATCTGCAGTCAAAACAACCTTTTCCTAAGCCATAAATTTTCTGACCGTTTCTGCTTCTAGTGGAGGTGAGTCATATGTATCAAGAGTTAGCCTTTTGTACCTTTTAATAACAAAAACTGCATTTTAATCATATTCTTTGTATTCTTGCATGGATTAACTGGATATACACTGTACTTAGCAAGCATTAAACGTCTGTTCCCATTTATTTTGTAGCTTCCTGGAATTGCTGAAGAACCCATTTCTACGTACTGACTTTTAAACCTTTTTAATTTTAATATTCATACTGATTAATAAGCTTATTTTTAAAATACAGACTGGGCACAGTTTCATAAAAGAAGAGCACGTATGTGGTATTAAATTAGGCTGTTTGTATATTTTTTCCATCTCTGTGTGTGTATATGTATGTGTATGTTTGGAAATACTTGGGAAAAGAGAGCTCTTAGCAGTAATATCTGAAATAGCAAAAACTGAAGAAGAATTCTGCAGTTAAATCTTACTCACCGAATAGCATGCCAGTACCTTGTCTGTGGTGGAAAGGGCTTCCCCGCAAAAATACAGATGTTTTTCTGTATGAAATATTGAAATATGCATTCAATAAGAATATATTTTCTTGTGGTGCCAGCTCTTGTGGCTTGGGTTTGCCAAGGAAATTAAGAGCCGAGATAGGATCTGATAGGAGGAGAGAAAAAGGTCTCGCTGGGTGCCTGGGAAAGCATTAGAAAAATACCTTTCTTTTCTGCTCGGACAATCTGTGTGTCCCCACATCACCTGTCCTGAACAAAAGAGAGAAGAGCAGAGCCAGGAGCACCATTTCATTGCATCTGGTTTCTCAACCGATTTACAAGGAAACCTCTCAATTGCTTGCAAGAAATGTTAGCACATTTAATATTGATTAATTCCACTAAGGAAATTTTCCAGGAGTACTTACACAAGCCACTTCCCTACTGACTTGATCTGCAGGATCAAGACCAGGGTATGGACTGAGTAACACACTTTTTTCTATGGTCTCTCAGTGAAATGTCAGTGAAGTTTAATAAAACTATTGCAAGTAAGAAGTTAAATCTGCAGTTACGATACCCAGAATAAATTGTTTCAATATGAGAGCTGTCTGAGTAACTTCAAGGGGACTGGGCTTCTTAAATAGAAAAGAAAATATCCGATATTCTGCTGCTTTTGCAGTTTAGGGCTCTGCTCAAAGGCATGGCAAACAATCCTTACCAGGAGACCTCTCAGGACCTCTGACTTTCTATTCCATTTAAGTCCTTCAGTGGACACCCTCAGGACACACGTTTTGCGCTCTCGCAATCACCAGCTCCCAGGAACCACATTATGTAGACGATGCCCTGAACTACGTTAACAGCAGTGTGCAAAAATGGTGTGATGCAGCTTCTTTGGGCAAGGAAAGATACTGCAAAGTTACTGAGCAGTGGTGTTACGGGGTGATAACTCGGTGAAATTGAAGCGTTTAATCCATGAAGGATAATTAATAGCACCACTGGATACTGATTCTTGTTTTTCTCGTAGTTCCAGACGGATTATACTTTGAAGGGCAGCAGGCGTTCAAACAATGTGGATTAGCATTACACATCACTGAAATCTAAGCCTTAGACATGACGGACTGGGAAAAACCTCCTAAGTAAACTTAATCATTGTTGTTGCTCTTATTAAAGCTGGGAGATAGACCTGTATTTAACTATGCCAATTTTGACTTAAGCAACGATTTATAATCTCACCTTATAGTCTCTCTTATATTTGGACGATTCAAGGAAGTGATATAATGCATATCCGTATCTTACGGTTTAACTTTTTTTTATAAAGACCACTGTACATAACTATTTGCAAAGCTTTTTCTGAAGGTTTAAATAATGAATGAAGAATGACAATTATTTCCCAGGGGCACATTTTGTTTTCTAAATGGGTTTATAAAATAACCCCAACCGGCCAAAATCACGTTTTCTCTACATGCTATTCCATGTATCACAGAGGCAGTTGCAGCCTTTCAGTGCCAAGAGTTGTTGTCCAGCTGAGAGCTCCAGGATTTTCCAAGGATGATGGACAGCAAAGCCTTGCAAGGTCAGGAGGTGAGATCTGTGACTCGATCTTCGCTTTTTCTAAGGTATCATGATGAAAGTGATAGTTGAAAGTGACCTCAGGAGGACATTTAGTCCAGCTCCCTGGTTGAAGCACGGAAAGTTATGAGACATATCTCATAACGACATAATGAAGATATGATAACCTATCTTCAAGCAAATTTAAGAGTGAGGCCTTCTGCCCTGTACTTCACTGCCTACAACACCAGACTATTACCAGCAAACTAACGGAGGGTTTTGGCAAATGGGTGATGTATCTCCAGGCTCACTGCAAATACTAACAGGATGCTGAGCAGCCACTGTAACTTTTTAATTGCTCGTGCCACAAGTCAGGCTGAGGGCTGCTTTTCAGGTGGTAAAAGACTCCTTTAAGCTGCACAGATCCCCCCTTACGCTTCCTTGCCTCCGAAAAGGCTCCTGACATCTAATGCGCAGACCTGGGGTCCTGGGCTTTGCCTCGCTTCTTGCTCAGCATCTGTGTTGTGCCCACGTTGGAGAAGCTGAAAAGCCTTTCCCAGCCCTGCTTTGTATTTCATTTGTATGTATACGGATGTCTCCACGGTCTCTCCAGAGATGGACATTAGTATCTGGGACTGTGGGGACAAGATGGTTTGTGATTTCTGCCAGATAGCCCCACTTACACGTCCAAAGACCACACTCTCTTCTGCAATACCGCTGCTGCGAGACCTTCTGTAGAGGCACTTGTCTTCAGCGTCTCTAAATCCTCCTCTGTGGCCCTGTGGTCCCAGGCAAGAGCCTGCTCTGCGATCCCCAGTGCATTACCCGAATTACGCAGATTTCAGCTGTCTCAAATGGTCGTTCCTGGCTCGCGACCACCCAGCCAGGCCGTTCCCGTCAGCCTGTAGCAATAAGCTGCTCTCCTGGTTTACCACTCCACCAACCTTCCTGTCGTTGCTGAGTTTTACAGGATTCCACTGTATCATCTGAGTTGCAGATAAAAATTGAAACGGGCCCCTGCCTGCGAACCCTCTCTTGTAGCAGTGACCCTCCTTCGTATTTCCCCGCAAACATCAGCGTTTAAGACCTGTTATTAAGACCTGATACCTGCTCTGCTCGTCACAGGTTCTTTCTAAAGGAGTTCAAGGCTTTAAAGCAAAGGCAAAGCAAAGCTGTTCAGTTTCTGAACCGCAAATAAGAAGTAGCCCAAAGTTACAGAAACAAATATTTTTTAAGCTGCAGAACTGGAAATGTCTCTCTGTTGTATTCACCTGTGCTCAGTGTTCTTCTTGGCTCCTTTTATGTTTCGTAGTATCCCTAAAGCTGTACAGTAAATTCCTTTTAATGATGGCTTGAAGTGTTTGATATCATCTAATGTTTTATGAGAAACACTCAGACCAGAATACAAGTCTTGGCAGGTTATAAAAAAAAAAAAAAGCAAAAGACAGAGCTTTTATGTTCTTTTTTTTTTTCAGATTGCTTTGGAAACATTTCTCTTAGAGACGCATGTCATGGCTTTAAGGTTTTGAAACTATGGCATCTAGCTTCAAGGGACTCTTGATGTTTGCCAGAGCATCCTCATCACTGTTCAAGCTATTTCTTCTGGTCTCCCTGTAGCACCAAGCAGACAGGAATACAGAGTATTTTTTGTCTCCATGGGTAGATACGTGCTTAATCGGTTTGGTGTCTGTGGTGCAAGAATGCCCTGTAGGGACCGGTTAGATTTCGGCCACTTCGGAGTACACTTCCCCGTACACTGAGGGGTCCTGGCTTGTAGGCACAGTGCTTTGTCCTGTCCCGGGTTAGCATCCTGGTGTTACTTAAATTCTGCGCTGCCCAGAAGCGTGGCTGCCTTTAATGATTATTTCGCTGGGGGAAATGTTTCCTTTTGTCCTTTTCCATGTTATTTGGCTGCATTCTTCTGAGCACCCCGACCCCTTTCGGGGCACGCTGGCTCCTGAGGGTGGACTGAGCCTCCTTTTAAGCAACATTTTTTTGCCCGACCCTTCTAGCTGCCGCCTGCACTCCCCGCCCTTGCTGCCGGCACCCAAGAGCAAAGCTCAGCCAAAGCCACGTGCTCCTGTGCCCCCGCAGTTACCCGAAAAATCACGAGATATTTTTTTCGCTCTGCTGTACTGAAAGACCAAAGCCCAGCAAACCCCGGCGACTCTCCCCAGATCCCTGCTTGCCGGAGCGGGTACGGCCCGCCGACCGGGACGCGCGGGTGCTGCGGAGGAGCTGAACCCGGACGGCACGTGCTCCGGTAACGCAGGGCTCATGTGATTCACGGGGTTTCAGCGACGAGCCGCATCTGGTCTGAAATGTAAACGCGGAAAATGGGGAGGGGGGAAATATCTAGAGACATATATATATATGTACATATATATGGGGTTTTGTTGGCTTGCGCCTTTGCTTATCTCAAGCCAGTTAAAAAAAAAAAAAAAAAAAATCCCCAAGTTTCCATTGGACTTTGGATGCAGCAGAGACAGCATATTTTCCCTGTCTCTCCCGAAGCATCACACCCCACTTTGGGAACTTCATTTATATGCACATCATATGCAATCTGACTGACTCCTACTGTACCTTTGAACAGATCCAATCAGATACCCATATGCATGTAAATGAGGCTCCCAGAGCTGCGCTCTCTGCGCCGAGGAAGAGGAGTTAAAGAGCAGCCTCTTCTTGAAACTTGTTACGGTGACAATCTCATCCTGCAAAACACAATAAAGCCTTTCCCTTCCCCCCAGCCCCGTTCCCCAGCCCTCCGCTATTCTCTCCGCCGCGCACGTCAGGAGAATGCCCTGTAACTCACTTTTCCAGTCTGAGGTAACTTATTTAAACATGGGTTATTTGAAAAAAAAAAAAAAGGGAAGGGATACAGGGTTTGATTTTAATCCCTGCTAACACAGAGGAAAGAATGCTTGTGTCACAACTCAGTGAGTGTAAAAATTAAAAAAGGCTGAGACTATTGTTTGAAAACAGGAAAAATAATTAAAATTATTATGGAATAATCACATATCACACAACAACCTCCCACTCTTCTGAGCAACAATCCAAAACAGCTCCTCCGAAGCAGGCCCAGGGGCAGAGGTTCTGTATATCATTCAAAGACCATCTGTCATTCAATTCCTGTAGCCCCTTTCCACTATTCTAAGGGCAGGCTGAAATTTAGTCCTGGCATTTCTTTTTCCATTTGCTAACAAACAGCAGTGATGGCAGATAAATATGGCAAACAATAGGCGTTTGTAATGAACTGGAAAGGGATATGGATTTTTGGAACCAGCACCAAGAAGTTCCCGGTCCCACGTGATGCTCTGGGGACCCCCAAAGCCTGGTTCTGCCATGTGGCTGCACAGACAGACATCTGCAGGCTGCGTTAGGCTTTCAAGAATTCAGCCAACCTGCTAAGGGGCTGATTTAAATAAGATCAATTTTTTTTCTTCAAAAAAAATAAAGGGAAAAAAACCGAAAGACTGAAAGCTAATTCCATTCCAGGGTAGGATAAAAAGGGACACAAAAGGATCATGGATACACAGCACAAGCGATGCAGAGAGCACCCTCTTCTAACAGTAATCTTAATTTTTTTTATTCTCTGCTTTTCTTAGCTCATTCAGCATTTCCTATTGAGTCTCATAAAGAAAAGCAGCGATGGATCCTGCTTTCGTGCCACTCTTTGGGAACTCACGCCTGTTAAATGCTGTTTAAGCCAATGCTCATTTTATCTTTATTTATTGTTCGGGAGCTAAAAATGAAGTGTGATTGCGCAGAGCTGAAGCCGAACGACAGAATTACTGCTGCACACCCCTTGAATCGATACAGTTTCTTTTCACAAATTAAGTCTCTGGGCGGTACTCAGCTGCCAGGATCGGAGCAATGCTAAAACGTTGACGGAGAGGAAGGAGGATGCGGGGACGTGATGCCCAGCCCAGGGCTGCTGGGGAGCTAAAAATGAAGTGTGATTGCGCAGAGCTGAAGCCGAACGACAGAATTACTGCTGCACACCCCTTGAATCGATACAGTTTCTTTTCACAAATTAAGTCTCTGGGCGGTACTCAGCTGCCAGGATCGGAGCAATGCTAAAACGTTGACGGAGAGGAAGGAGGATGCGGGGACGTGATGCCCAGCCCAGGGCTGCTGGGGCTG
>NW_010557212.1:0-3092 GCF_000687285.1 Phaethon lepturus | reverse complement strand
CTGGGGTGACCCAATCCCTCCTCGTGTGCAACAGAAGGAGATGGAGGGAGAAATAAGAAAAGGGGAGAAACTGGGATGTTTGAGCTACGTGAGGTGTGAGGACAGCCTTCAGCACCCAGCCTGGCAGCAAGGAGGCTCCGTTTTCCCCGGTTGGTTGGTTAGTTTGTGAGGAAGGGCTGTGGGGTCACTCTTTGAGGACACAGGCTCTGGAATGAAGCTGGGCCGTAGCCCAAAGGGGTTTTGAACATCGCTGGCTACCCAACGCACCATTCTCCCCAAAGGGAGTCACCAGGGAATTTCTAATGCATCTTACCAGGCAGAGAGGGGGATATGACGGTCTGTGTCCTTGCCAGCTCGACACTCGGCTGTGGCATCACGCCCTATCTGGGAATGAAATGGCTCTCCTGTAGAAACACGCCTGGCACAAAGTGCTGTAGCCCATGGCAGGGCTCCTTGGGCCACAGGCAAAGCTGACCTGCGCTGGGTGGATGGGTGGAGGAGGAGAGGGCAGCGCTCTGGCCAGTCCAAGGTCTCCTGCACCATTGCCCACCCCAAGCATGGAAGCCAAGGAGAGGGGAGCCTGACCTGACCCCCTGTGCCCCCAGCACTGCTGCTGCCCTCCGCACCACAGAAAGGAAGGGCCGAGTGAGGATTTGGCCATTAGCCTGCTCCACCAGTTGCCCTTTCCACTTGTGCCTGGGGCTGGTCCAGCTGCACCCATCACCTGGTGTGCCCTCCAGCAGATGCTCAGCTGCCTTCGCTGGCTCTGCCTTAACCTCAGCTAAAAGCCAAGGGCCAGCCACTTGGGTCTGCCCTAGCCGGGGTGAACAGAAAAGGCTTGCGAATAAAGGAATTTTTGCAGTTATTGCCTATTTGCAATAATTTTCTTCCACATGTACAGCCCTGTAAATAACCCAAGCTTTCTCCTGCATACTGGGAAGGGAGAGCACAACTCCTCTGATGCTGCCTCTATTTTTAGAAGTTGGAAAGTTTTGGATACGATTGGAAAGGGTAGAGGGAGGACATATATTTACCCAAATATAATCTGGGTCCAGTATAAAACTGGACTAGAGTTTCCAGTTTTAATATAGAACCTAAGCAAGCCTCTTAATAGCTCTCTTTTGGTGTCTAACTATAAAGTATGGGTAATTCTTAACAACAGGTGTGCTATCAGGATTAATTAATTAATGTAATGTAATTAATGAGATCTTGAAAGCAAGGTGACATGAAATGCAAACTAGCACTATAGCAATCAGTCACTTTTTCCAAGTTGATTGTCTTTGCTAGAAATAAAATGCCCCTCTAGAAGAGCTTGTAGCTGCTTGTTTCAAAGTGGAAAATGATAAGTAGCATCTGTGAACAATATGCTCTTAATATTTTACTTTGTTAAGAACTGATGACTTGTTAGATGGTTTGCAGATGACTGAGAGAGGACCTTGACCTCCAGAGCTTTCTATGTTGCTTTTTGTAAGCTTTTGCCCAGGCCAAGTAAAAGCAAAGACTCAATGAGACATGAGTGGGATACAGCTGGGTGGAAAAGAATTTTTTTTAAGCTGAATACTCCAATTTGTCTAGATGCCTTAGCCACAAACTCTCTCTTATACAAGTTAGACAGTCAGATCCTGAGAGAATTTTTTTCTCTGAAGTATAAGGCTTTGTATTTCTGTCAAGAAGAAGAGCTGTATGCTGCGGAAAAAAGCTGTTGGCACCATGAGAAAAAGTCACATTAGATATTTGGATTAGAAGTCATGACTGGAGCCATGGAGGCTGTTGAAGGCAAGACTATTAGATGGTGACGCTCCAGATGAACCTAGGCTCAACGTGGAGCACCGTGAAGCAACACGCCAGTGGCATTGTCAGACGTATTTTCAACCACTCCCCATACGGCAGAGTTCCCAATCGTCATTTCATAAAAATATTTAGGTGTGATGGTGGCTTCGCACCAAGAGGAGGAGAGACCAGCCATGGAAAGAGGACTGGTCTGTCTCTGTGGCTACCTACCAGTCAGTCCTGAGGCCTGCTGGTTTTAATGTGGAAAAATGCTTGTAGACAGCAATGTATTTGGGAATTTTGGTACTGGGCATGGTATAAGCAGACCGATAAACCAACTTGTTTTTCCTAAGCTTTTACATTACTTTAAGAGAATAACAATGAATTATTGCTACTTACCTATGCTAAATGAGCCAGAGATGAAACTTCAGGCTTCCTCCCCAGTCCCCTGGGCCATCTAGATACCTCATGATCATTTTCAAAGGGTATAATTTACATGAGATTTTTTTCCTGCCTTGTGAGCCATAAATTTATAGGGAGCCCCTCTGAAAGACTTACTGCTTTTGTGAGGCCTCAGATGAAGTCAATCAAGCCAACTAGTATAAAAGCCAAACTCCCAATTAATTCTGTCCCTGAGGACTATGTTGTTTGCTGTTAGATTGCAAGGTCTGTGGGGCACGGGCTATCACTTTCACGGGTGGAGAGGGCCTGTGTTGGATGGGGGGCATTTTTCAGTCCGTGTCTTGAGCAGCGTACGTGCCCTCTAAGGAGGTGAACGTTGCTCTTGGTAGTGTGAGCGTGCCATGCAAGCCCTTACTTAGCGAATGATAAATAAATAGCCGAGGGGTTAGTTTCCTTTTCTCCTCACTTGCTACCTTCTGTACTTGCTACATTCAATTATTTTTGGAAGCTGCATAATAAACGAAAGTTGTACATTTCAGTGTTCCCAGATCAGATTAGAGAGGATTAAGCATCAAGGGGTGGCAGCTGGTCAGTTTACCGCACATTTTTAATGTGGAAATGTTTCTAAATGAAAAAAAAAAAAAAAAGAAAGGTGGTAGATGGTTGCAAACTCAGACTCTTGCATCTGCTCCCCAGAAAGTCGGCGTTTCTGTGGGGAGGGGGTGAGGGGCAGGGAGGAGGGAGGATGGGGCAAATTCCCAAACCTGTGCAGGAAAGAAGCCAGGCTGAGGCATTCACAGCAGAGCTAAAACCGGGCTAGTTTAAGTCAGCGGCCGCAGGAGGCCCCGGTGAACGCCAGGGCTGTCAAAATACTGGCGCCGAGTCTCGCGCTTGCACGCGGCAACGCGGCGGTGGCAGCG
>NW_010557211.1:3325-3717 GCF_000687285.1 Phaethon lepturus | reverse complement strand
TCGGGAGCACCCTCTTCCCAAAGCCAGGCTGTGCGCGGAGACAGACAAACTCATCTCACTAGTGACAACCTGCTGGCTGGCCCCAGCTTTCCTGTGAAGGCTTAAGCCCTTCCTCCCTGGGAAAAGCGCTTTCCCTCCAGGGAAGGCTTTTTGGCCTCGTCTTCCCGCATCACTGGCTGCAGGGACAACACAGGGCAAGGAACGTGCTGCTGCCCCATGCTTGCCCTGGGCTCACTCACAGCACAGCTGCCAAGCAGGATGCCCCTTCCCTGTCCCCCAACATCTCCTCACTGCAGTGACAAGGGCCACCACAACCATTGTCACACACGGCCATCCCCACTGCCTGCCCCCAGCCTGGGTGCGTGTCTCTGCTCCCCCAAAACGCTCATGCA
>NW_010557211.1:2121-3266 GCF_000687285.1 Phaethon lepturus | reverse complement strand
CTCCCCGCCCGTGGCACGGGCAGCACACACAGCGGCATCCTCACCTGAGCTCTGCCTCCCAGGAGCCACTTGGCTACCGAGAGCTGGCAGCAATAGAGGGGGGACACATCCCTGATGTTGTCAGTGACCTTTGCTGGCCCCCCATGCTGGGCCGGGTGCTCAGACAGAGCCATGGTGCCAGCAGCAGGGAGCTGGCACTTGGCAAGGCCCCCCAGGGCCATGGCTGCCACCACCGCTTCAGCAGAAGTGCCATTTCACGTTTCTTGGCAGGGCTGGAAGCAGCACAGATGGAGGCACCAGAGCCGGCCTCCAGGCACACCTCTGCAGCCCCAGCCCTGTGGGGCCAGCCCTGGTGCTCCCAGCCCCAGGTGACAGCACTGCCAGCCTCCCGGAGCTGCACCAGGGAAAGCGCCAGGTCCGGTGGCTGATGCCGCCTGCCTCCTCCAAGCCCCCTGGCATCCAGCCACTGCTTGCCAGGCCCTGCCAGGCCACCGACCCCCTCCCTGCCAGGCCTTGGGGACCACCGGGTGTTCCCTTCCAGTCCCACTCTCACTGCCCGGGGGTCCCTGCAGAGCCTGGGGGGGACGTGCCCCACCATGAGCCGCTTGCACACACACAAGGTGTTTCTCCACTGTAAAACCACTTGAAGCACCAGTGATTGCAGAGAAACCCCTCACCTCCATCAAAGCACCCGGAGCTGGCACCGGAGTCCCCTCCAAGGGTGCAGGGCTCAGGGGCAGCACCCAGCTGTGGGGCTGGGTCACGGCAGGTGCTGGTGGGCTCCCAGAGCATCACCCGAAGACCAGTGATGAAGCACAATCTCCGTCACCAGCCCCACTGCGGCTGGGAGCCCGGCTGCGTGCCCCCTGCCTGGCCCCATATCCACCCCAGGGGGGTCACGGCTGGCCTCCAGCCCTTGGATCACCTACAAGGTGTCCCAGCCCAGGGGCTGCGGCCCAGGTTTAAGGAGCCAGGGCAGGAAGAGCCGCCTGCTTCCTGCTCCCATGACCCCTTCTTCCCGCTGGAGCCGGCTTTGTGTCGGACAAAAGGCTGCAAAGGAAGCGAGAAAGGAGATTACGTGGCTGCTAAAAGGCGGATAACGAAGGTGGGATGTGAGCCAGGGGAAGGAGGGTGTGCGGTCCGGC
>NW_010557211.1:1849-2071 GCF_000687285.1 Phaethon lepturus | reverse complement strand
CCTGCACTGGCAGAGGATGAGGGTGGGGTCCCTCCTGCACCCCCCTGCCCACATTCAGGTCCCTGGTACCTCCTTCCTCCCGCCCAGGGATGCATGGCCAGCAGCATCCATGGGGAGCCAGAGACTAGAGCTGTCCCAAGGAGATGCAGTGCCCAGAGCCACAGCACTGCCCTGTCCCACCTGCAGCTCAGCTGTGCCGGCACAGTCCAGCCCTCCCCTTGC
>NW_010557211.1:0-1743 GCF_000687285.1 Phaethon lepturus | reverse complement strand
CCCACACCCCCAAACCCCAGCCAGCCCCCACAGAGCTCGCCCCCCACCCCACAGCCAAGCCAAGCAGCTCCCCTGGGTGCAAGGCACTGTGCAGATACAGGTGTGGGATAAGTGGGGCCGTTCCCAGGGTGACCCCTCTCAAGCCTCTCCCCCGGAGCCTGTGGGGCTGAAAACCCTCCTGGAGCGCAGCACTGGCCCCGCTCACATCCCACACAGCCCATCTGCTCCTCTTCTCGCTCACCCCCAGCCCCGCGTGTGCCACGGCCTGCCTGTCCCTGCCCACGGGCAGCGGCACGTGGGCTCAGTGACGGGAAAAGCAGGCCACATCTCAGCGTGGGCCTCTCGCCTATTTTCCCAGGCACTTTTTGCAGGAGCAGAAGCTGTCACATGAAAAAGTTCAAGCTGGTTCCCCAGCAAAGGTAGGAATAAGAGCACTGCCTCGCCCAGTGGAGAGCGGGCACCACTGCCCCATCCCTCCGCATCTCTCCTCTGGGAGGGGACAGTGGGACCGGTGCTCTGCAGAGCCTGGCACAAAGGGAAAGGCATGGCTGAGCCTTCCCAAAATAGAAGTACCTGCCCTCTCGCATGGACCAGCTGGGCTGATGGTCTTCTGCAGTGCCTTTCAACAGCATCTCAGGCCATGGAGATGCTACCACCGAGAGATGGACCACAGGGCTGTCTGTAAAACCCCATGCTTGCTCCCTTGAGACACCCAGAGGAAGATTCTCATGGGGCTGGCATGGGCCTGGCGCAGGGCTGGCAGGCACTGCTGCCACGCAGGGCTCTGGCTTTGCTGCAACCCAGCACACCCACATGAGCAGTGGGGCCTGCATGCAAGGGAGCAGCAGGAACAGGGCTGCCCCATGACAGGGTGGTCCTCTCCAACCAGCCTGACTCCTCCTCCTCCTCCTCCTCCTCCATCATCATCATCATCATCATCATCATCCAGGGCCATGGCTGTATCCACAGCTCAGACAAGGAGCAGCAGCCTCAGCCTGAGCTTAAATAGCCCCCCTAGCCCCAGGTGAGCGGGATGGGGGGTCCCAGGTGAGGCCGCTCAGGGCCACCAATGTCAAGCAGTGCCATCACTGCCCTGGCAGCGGAAAATGCAGGAGGAAAGGGCCAGGAGTGTGCAGAGGGGACACAAACAGGGCTTGCAGGGGGGCACTGGCGCCACTCTTGTAGGTCTCCTCACTGACCCGTGGCAGATCCCCATGGAGGGTAGCTCCCCTTCCCCTTGTCCACAGAGAGCCCCCAGGGACGGGCCAAACCATGGGGCAAGGGGCATCTCGGGGCACAACCCTTATGTGCAGAATGACACCCACGTGCCCCCCACAGCCCCACAAATACATGCAAATGGACACAGGTGTGCACAGACGTGCATAGGCATGTGCAGGGACCCACACATGGGGGGCCAAGGGGACTGGCAGGGCTGGGGCAGGACCCATGTGGCTCCAAGGGGGGAACCCAACACTGTGGAGGCTGGAGGGGGGGCTGTGGGAGGGGCACCCCTGTTGGGCAGGGGGCACAAGTAGGGGGCTGGTGCCAACTTGGCTGTGGGAGCTGGCCCGGGGTCCCTGGGGAGCCTGAGCCTGCCAGGCTGCAGGAGGCTGGGAGCAGGGCTGGGGGTGCTTGGGGTGGTCTGGGGGATCCGAGAGGGGTGTTGGAGGGTCTGTTTGGCATCACCTTGCTGCGGCTGTGCTTGATGGTCCTCGGCTGTCTGACAAGGGGGTACCCGGCTGT
>NW_010557210.1:0-318 GCF_000687285.1 Phaethon lepturus | reverse complement strand
CGTCCAGCTGCCCGTTGTCCTCGTAGAAGCGGGCGAAGGCCACCCACAGCCCGTGCGGGCGCCCCGTCGCCTTGAAGGGGTCCACGGTGCGGACGGCCTCTGTGTAGGTGTTGATGATCTGGGGACGCGCCGGGGACACATGGGGGACACGTCAGGGACACCTCTGAACCGCGTCATCCCCCCGCATGCACCCAAGCATACCCACCTGTCTCCTGTACCCCCCGGTGTGTCCCCTATAGACTGTGGTGTCACCGTGTGCACCCCTGTACGCACCCCGGCGTCCCACGCATCCCCAGAGCGCCACCCGTGTCCCCAGGC
>NW_010557209.1:0-42037 GCF_000687285.1 Phaethon lepturus | reverse complement strand
TTTGCTTTTCTCCTTGGGACGCCGCGTGTAGTGTGAGCAGACAGCTTCTGAGGGGGGATAATTCCTGCAGTTGGAGCCTTGTAAAAACCTGCTGTCCGGCAGACGTTTGCTCTGAAGGGATTGGCGACCGCCGCGGGCAGCGGATGGTGTCATCGCTTTGGGGAGCAAAAGCTGTCAAGACGCAGAGAGCGTGGAGCGCTGGCGTCTTCCCCCGCCAGCTCAGCGCTCCCGGGCTCCTCCAGCCGCACGGGAGCGGCCTGGCGGCTTTTTTTCCTCTTTTTTTCTCGTCTCCTTTTTTCTGGCACAGCATGAGCATAGCAGGGATCCCCCGGGGCTTTGCTGCTATCCAGAGAAGATGCCTTCTTCTCTGCCAGATCTTGTGCTGGGGAAAGGCTGGAGGAAATCCATTTTGCAACGTTTCTGCTGGGGCTGTTGGCAAGAGTCACGCGAGGTGCAGCAGTCCCGGGCTTGTTCCCCCGCCTCAAGCAGCACCGAAAGGCGCAGCCCAGAGCGGTCAGAGCACAGATCTGACCTGACCAACCTCTGCTCACTCCTCGCTTTACTCCAGGTTTGCTTTTTGTTCGCCCTAAAAAGCCTCCTGCTGAGCCCGCCCGCTCCTCCTGGGCCATGACCTGACTGCACCGGGCACTGAAGCCTTTCCCTGGGTCGGCGTTTCCACATGCCCCTGCGCAGCGCTGGCACGAGCAATTTGCATTTCTAGCAGCTCCAGGTCAGCCTGAACCACACGGGCTTTGCTTACGTTCTTCATAAGAAAGGTTCCGGTTGATGCATGTGTTAATCTCAAAAACAAACGCCTCCACATTGCTTTTCCTAAATATAGGACAAGTGTCTGCTGCGGTGCAGGGTGCTTGCAGACAGCCCACAGCGGGGTCATGCTCTTAAATCGAACAGGAGTTTATTAGCCCTGACCAGGAAAGGGACTCGAGTTTAATGCTGTCTGATGGCAGACTCGAGCTGCAGTGAGTCAAGTTTTCAAGGTCGATCTCGTTCCCTGTCATTTGTGAGGCTCATTCTGAGCCTGGAGGTGTGAAACGGGGCTCCCCTGGGACGAGCATCTCAGCCCAGCACTGTGTAGGTTGGCTCTTCCACTTAATCTCTCGTTATCACAGATGCCGTTTCACCCTCCTGTGGGGTAACTGATACAGGGGATTGAGGAAGAAACCATACCTCCTCGTTGAGTCACATCTCGATCAATCCAGTGCTGCGGGAAGGGTAATTTTCCAGGAACATGCAAGCATACAAGTGCTGTTGCTGAAATCTTGTGAGGTCCCCTAATTACAGCTCCAGGAATAAATAACGTTTTGCTTAGACCCTGGTGACTTCGTGCTTTGGAGCAGTTTTCATTTAAGCAAAAGATAAGCACATGAAAATGAAGATGGGATTTGGATTTTCCCTTCTGGTTATTTTGCTTAAAAAGATGCCACCTGGGCCTTGTATAGCAAATTTGGTTTTGTCTGGTGATGGTCAGTGAACGAAAAGATTGAGAGTCCCAAACTGTCATGCAAAAAGCCTCTGTGTTAGAAACTTTCATGTTGCCAGAAACGGTTTGTGAGTGGTGCTTTTCCCTCCACCACATATGTCCCTCCGAGATTTTAGAAGGTCCCTGTAGGAGCAGGAACTTGGAGGGCTGGAAGAACCTCCCAGGCCACAATCTCCCAAACAATGTCCTATCATCCCCTTCAAAAAAACCAACATCATCCATTTTAAAACTCACAGTGTGATTTCTTCTGTGGACGCCAACTCCAAGACTGCACAATCCCCATGGTTAGAAACCTTCTTATATGAAAACTGTAGTGGCGTCCTCTGCCAACGGAGCAGGTCAGATAGATACAAGAAGCAGAGGGTGGGTGAGAGGTGGGACGGGTGCTTTGAGGTGTTACTGCACTCGAGAGCCTGCACCCCTGTCGTGCCTGTGCATTAGGTTTGGGATATCCAGGCCACGTGGTTCTGCCCACGCTGTGCTGGAAACAGGTCCCCGGGCTGAGGGGTGGCAGCTGAAGCAGATGCTTCACAACCTGGAAGGTTGCATCCGTACTTAATTTATGAGCATGAGAACTTGAGCATCTGTCATTGACTGGGTGTCTGGCACCGCATTTGTGGCTGGTCAGATCCAGCCTTGGGTTTGGTGCTGCTGCAAATAGACCTCTGAAATCAAACCAGCTGCTCTGCATGGCAGGGAAGGGGCGAGGACTGCTTGGGTGGTTGTCTTCAGCGTCAAACACTCGATGGGATGTTGCTGGTTTAGAAGGGAAGAAAAAAACCCAAACAATTAAGAACTTAAAATGACTTATTAGTCAGATGAAGCATCTGAACAATTTGTCTATTAATGACTGTGTCTCTGAGCCTGGAAATGCAAACTCTGAGCCCCTGGGGCCTCAGCACAGAGCTGCCGGTGTTGGATCTGCCCCTTATCTCTGCCCCGTGCAGATGCCATCTCGCCCCATGGGGCCATGGTAACACTGGTCGGGGCCATTCCCTCACCAAGGCAGCCTGCACACAGTGCCATTTCCCAAATGCGCATGGATCAAACTGTTCCCAGTTGCTCTTGAAATTTTAACAAGCTGTTATCTTTATTTATGATCTTCTATTTGTTTAAAGGTTAGGTCTGGACCTTCTGAACCCCAACTGCAGGTTTTGTTAAAAAATAAGGGGGAGAGACAAGCATTGCTTGAGCGTCTTCTTGCAGAGCCAAACAGATTTGTCTCTTCTCAGGGGATGTTGCCTCATCCCAACAGGGAAGCAGCCCCTGCCAAGCCCTCTGATTTTTCTTGCTCCTTTTCCAGCTGCAGAAGGCGGGGTTATGAGGTCCTCCTGGCAGGGGAAGGCCGGTCGCAGCCCACTTCAGGCCCTGTACGAGAGTGACCAGGTAAGGGGACAGGGAGAGGGAGATGGGGGGTGAGGAAGGAGTAAGGCGCTGGGGGTTGAGCCTTTCCTCCACCCCTCCGGTGTGCAGGGCACTGCGCTGTCTCCAGCCCACCCCCAAGGTCTCCATGCCTGAACCTCTGGCCGTGTCCAAAAGAAGAGACCACACCGCTTTGGAGAGTAATTGTTCATAAAAAACTGCTTATGGCCCTTGCGGGTACTTGGGCAAATGGTTTCATTACCAGCGCTCCCAGAGCCATAGCTGGGCAAACCTGGGAGATTTCACCATCATCTGAGGAGTTCAAAGCCTACTCTGGGCCATCATAGCAGGGCAAGAGCATCATTGCTGCACTTTCTGCGCTAATAATTGATAGATGCTTCTATGTTGGGTGTCATATATATATATACACACGCGCGCGTATGTATATGCATATATGTATATGTATACACACACACACACACATATAGCTGGACCCAGACATGAGGGGTTTATAATCCTGGGACATCTTAGTCCTCTCCATCACCCTGAGCTGTGCCAGCGACACCTGCTGAGAAAGGGGCAGCCAGGCACAGTCTGGGCAGGGAAACGCTCCTCTCCAGGTGGGCTTAGTGGGTCCCTGCCGGTGCAAGGGTCTGCTGCAGGACAAGCCCTGGTTGCTGCTTGAGGCAGGGAGCGCTCACCCTCGCCAGTCCCTGGTGTGTGCAGCCCAACCAGCATTAGGGACCTGGCATCAGGGAAGGTGTCCCACTTGCCCTTAGCAGCTTGGGAGCTTGGGGGCTTGTGGCTGGAGCTGCAAAAGGTGTGTTACTGCATCCCCTCGCTGGACCAGCAGTTTTCCCCCCGTGCAGCCAGACTTGTCTTTGCAGAAGGATCCTTCACCCACAACTTCCCTGCAGGAAGCTCTGTAGGGAACCACCCTCCAACCGGTGCAACAGGCTGGGCCGTGGCCACAGGTCCCAGCCACCAAACGTGCCCTGCATCTCCCCACATCCACGAAGCAGTCCACCTTCTGCAGCCTCCAAGAAGCAGAGGACAATGCTGGTGGTCCCTGCAGCTGGCTGCCATCCCCTCTGCCTCCCCAGTGCCCATCGGCAGTGCCCGCTGCAGCCAGAGCCAGATCTCCTTTCCATACACGATGCTTCGTGTTACTGTCTAGGTTGATGCTTTTACGTCTGTAAGCAGCCAAATTACATTTGCTCTGGGAAAAACGGCAAGAGTGGACTCCCTTGGCCACAATGCCGGCAAACCCTCATGCTGCTGGAATGTCATGGTGTTATTTCCTTAAAAGTGATACTTAATTTCTCTGTCTTTTAAAGAGAAGGAAACGAAATGAGCAATTTTGCTCTGAAATAACTGCAAGACATGCACTTATTCCAGTCAGTGGCTGTTGAAAAGTAGTCACATTTATTTGTTGCCATGCCTGCAGACACTGTCTGTCTGTCTGTCTCTCTGGTCCAATAGTTTTGAATTATGCAAGTGCAGGGAAAAAAAATGAAAAAAATCGCATTATTAAAATGCCTCTTTTTTTTAAGCATATGCAAAAAGGGTTTCCAATTTTAAAAGGTGATGGGGAGCCTCCAAACAAAAGAAATTTCTACTGAAAGATTTGTTTCTGTTGCAAGCAGATGTACCATGAGAATGCCTCTTCAGCTACGATGATCACCTCCGTAGGTGCTGTCTTCTTCATACCCAAGTAGCCAACAATATCAAAGTCATATCTTGGTGGCAGTTAGAGTCTGTTGACCTGCATTTCCTCCATCTGAGCATTTTCTCATCTCTCTTTTGGAAGGAGCAGGGATGGGATGCTTTCTTCTGCCCCTGTCTCAGCGTACTGCCCATGCAGGTTCCTGGAGAAAGTGGTCACTAAGGTGACCTGGACAAGGTTATCTCTTTTGTGGACATGAGATCCAAGGAGGAGCTTTTTGCCCAGATGTTAGTACCCCTCTGAAGGTGACAAGTCTGCTGGATCATCCACGGGATGGGCAGTTTGTCTCAGTATCCTAACTCCTGGCAGGAGCTTTACAAACCCTAATCTCCATTACACAGCCTCTCCCAGGCTCTGGTGCCTCCCAAAACCCCGTATGGTCCCCCAGGAGAGATGAGGATGCACTTGAAGCTCTGCAAACAGTGTCCTTGTCCTGAGCAATGACAGCTGTCAGCAGCAAGGATGTAGGGACAAAGGAGGTGGCCTGCCCTTCCCCTTCATTTTGAGGTTGCCACGTCTCTGCAGGCTGCAGAGGTGTTTGCCCTGGTGCCCTGTGACACTGGCAGGACTCTCTTCAGAAGCCCAAAGTGGAAGCCACCATCATCTTGCGACACAGCAGTCATTGCATTGCATTAGCGCAACAGCTCCATGGGGTCAGAGCCACCCTCGGCTGGCAAGGGGTGAAGCCGTTAGTGGTCATGGCCCGGATGAGGCTGTTGGAGGTTCCCAGCGATGATTTCAGAGCTGAACGTGAAACCTCCCAACCCTTGTGAGCAAAATGGGGATGGAGTGGGCAGGAGGAGGAGGGGACCTTCCCCTTCTGAGTTCCTGGAAACAGTTTCCTTCCCCAGATGTTTTAATGATATTTTGGGATTTCCGATTAAAATCATGACAGGAAAGGTCACATCCCCAAATCTGGAGGGGGCTTTCAGCTGGCGCAGCGGTCAGGGGGCTCGGGGCTCCTGGGAAGCCAATGTAGCAGCTGCCAGGCCTTGCAAGGGTCAAAAGGGATAAAGGACCATATGTGAACTCCTCATCCCTGTAGACAAAGGAGACTATGACCAGAGCTGAGACATTGGACTGGCCTGTGTGGAAAACATCCCTCAGAAGAAGAAACACAAAGCCCTCAGGAAGGGCCCCACCACCACCTCCAGCAGTACCTCGCTCCTCTCCATCATGCCCTGCCACCCCCCATCACCTCCAGCTCCCCGACTGCTCCCCAGGGTTTCACTGTCAGCATCTCCCTTTGCCGCTCCTTGGCAGCACACCCGTGCCGTTTTCATCATGCATGCCCACACCTGTGTGCCACATTTCTGCCTCTTGGCTGTGATGTTCGCACCGAGCCCACGTGTAGGCGTCAGCGTGACATGGCGATGCCCCATCGCAGCCGGGGGGTGTGCAGGGCCCTGTGCCAGCAGAGGGGCTGCGCTGTTTGCCCCTGGAGGGGTTGGGCCATGCATGCCCCCCTGGACTGGTGTAAGCCCAGTGTGTGTGTGTGTGTGTGTGTGTGTGTGCGTGCTGTAACAAATACTCTGTTACTGACCCCCTCTGCACCACCTTTTCTTCCTTCACCCCCTTTGACTTGTCTCCTTACCCAGCTCCTCATCACATTTTGTTCTCTTTTGCCTCCAGCAGGTCCAAGGATTAAACGCACCAAATCAAGTTATGTTCAAAGTCAACACTGTCCTCAAAAATCCCACAGCGGTGACTGCCAAACCCATGGAAGGGGAGGGAATGGGAACAGTTCTGGGCCAAGTGTTGTGTGTAGGCCACAATCAGCTTGGGCAAGCTGGTGACCATCTCTTTTTTTTTCCCCCCCCCTCTCCCCAGTTTGAGCAGTCATCACTACAGGCAGTTCACCAGCAGAGACGGGAGCTGTTGAGCAACATCTGTAACCGTTACACTCGCAAGCGGCGTCTCCTGCGGCCGGATGACTTGCGGCACTTGGTGGTGGATGACACGCATGGGCTGCTCTATTGCTACGTGCCCAAAGTGGCCTGCACTAACTGGAAGCGGGTGATGATGGTCCTGACAGGGCAAGGCAAGTACCAGGACCCACTGGAAATCCCCGCCAACGAGGCCCATGTCTCGTCCAACCTGCGCACCCTCTCCGAGTACAGCATCCCTGAGATCAACCACCGCCTGCGCAGCTACCTCAAGTTCATCTTTGTGCGGGAGCCCTTTGAGCGCCTGGTCTCGGCGTACCGCAACAAGTTCACCCGCAGCTACAACACGGCCTTCCACAAGCGCTATGGGACCAAGATCATCCGGCGGCACCGGCAGGAGCCCAGCGACAAGGCCCTGGAGCGTGGGGACGACGTGCGCTTTGAGGAGTTCGTCTACTACCTGCTGGATCCACGGACACAGCGGGAGGAGCCCTTCAACGAGCACTGGGAGCGGGTGCACTCACTCTGCCACCCCTGCATTGTCCACTACGATGTGGTGGGCAAGTATGAGACCTTGGCTGAAGATGCCAACTACATCCTCCAGCTGGTTGGTGCCGACACGAGCGTCAAGTTCCCATCTTCATCCAAGACAACCAGGACGACAGATGACATGACGGCCCAGTTCTTCCAGGACATTAGCCCTTTCTACCAAAGGAGACTCTTTAATTTATACAAAATGGACTACTTGCTCTTCAATTACTCCATCCCCTCATACCTCCGTATCCGATGAGGCAGGGGTTGGGAGGAGAGGTGAGGGAGAGCTGGGTAACTCTCATCTTGCCATAATTCCTCTCCTCCCCCCCTGTGCTCATCTCTTGGTTGACTTCTGCCCCATGCCCTCTCCATTATGGTCTGCTCCGCATCCTGATGCCTTGTTCATGCATGGTCTGGAGGGAGGACACCTCTCAAAACACTGGGGCTGGAGCTTTTCCTTCCCTTTCCCTCCCACTCTTCAACATCCACAGGGGATGGTGGTGGGACCAGACACTGCTGGGTAGGAGGCCCTGCCTTAGCTGGGGACTTTCTTTTAACTAAGAGGCTCCTCTGTACATCCAAGTCTTGGGAAGGCTCCTTTTTTGGGCAGGATCCCTTCAGGTCTTTCTTCTCCTTACTGGGCTGTTTGGGGGCAGACATGGCATCTCGGGGTGCAGGGGAGAGTGTGTCAAAGACTTGCATAGAACCAGAAATAAAGCAATTATTTAATGTAAATTTTTCCTTTAAAATTGCTCCCACCTTTTCTTTTTGCCTTGTTCTCCTCCATCCTCCTGCAGCTTCCCGCGCCATCCTCCATTTCTGGGGAAGGCAGTGGTGTGTTACAGTGACCATGCATTTCTTCCCTGACAAAGCCTGGAGGGATTTTTTGTTCCTCTACTTCCACGTGCTCTTGGTTGGGATGCAAAGTACTGCAAAGAGAGAGAGGAGCAGGTTTGCAGCAGGTATGGGCTAATAGAGACACAGTGCTTTCTCCTGAACTACACTAGCAGAGCACTCACTGCCTGTGCGTACATGTCTCTGGATTTCTGGTCAAATCCAATAAATCCACGCCCCACACCTCCTGTTTTTAAGAGGGGATGATGACTGGTTTGCAAAGCCGTATGTACAGCACGGGTGCAGGCGTCTGCTCAGATGAAATCCCATCATCCACGGTGTCCTGCCTGTGGTGCCAGCTTCTCGTCCCTTGCCACCATGTGCTGCTCCCATATGCAGCCGGTGCATCCCACATGGGGTGGCCACATTGCACCAGGGGAGAGAGAAAGGTGCTGGGGCAGGTTTGAGTTATGAAGTGCTCTGGGGAGCACTGTGCTGGGATGTGGGGGATCGCTATGGTAATGAAAAGGTGATGCTGGACTGGGAAGGCCAGAGGAGCGTGTGTGCGTGTGTGTGTGCATGCGTGCGCCTGTGTATGAGAACAAATTGAGAATAAAAATGGGGACAGAGACACCTAGAGGAAAATTCCCCTTTGCCTGGCTGGCTTTGGACAATTCATTCCTTGAAAAAGAAATGGGGAGGAGGGGGCGAAACACAAAAGAAAATGACAAACAGAGTCCTAAGATTTTAAATTAAAACCAGTCTAAGGAGCTGTATTTCTTTAAAACCATATTTCAGTCTGTCTTCTTTTCTGTTCGTCTTTGGCTCAGTGGCTGCCTTTGTAAATAAACATGCCGGTAATAGATGCTATAGAGTGTGTCTGCTGGCTTGGCTGCAAACACTTGACTTATTAGTGCAATACAATGGGAGGTTTTATAAAACCAAGTGCTCTCAGGCTCTTTTAAAAAATAATGTTTTCATCTAACAACTTCCAGCTGTTATATCTTAACCATTTTCCTCTCTGCCTCTGATGATTGGCACCTATATGCTGACACTTCCTCCTTGGTTGCTTCGTTTGGAGATTAGGTTTAACAAAGCAATGAAAAAGAACAGTAAATAAAATCGCTGGTGATCCTGGCAGTCTGACTGATTCTCCCAATCTGGACTGGAGAGCTCACAGAAATGGCCTTTCGTGTGCTATCTTAGTATCTCCCTGTCTAGCTGAAACTCAAAGCACAAAAACAGGCTATATGATGCAACAAATTGCATCTGCAGTGTTCAGGCTTGGAGTGCATTCCTCCTGCTTTCTCAGGAGTCTCGCATTCCCTGCTTAGCACTGCCTCTGCTTGGAAAAATAATTGTTCAAGTCACCACAAGCTCTTTTCATTGCTTTTGGTCATGAATCATAGTTTGGGGTCAGATTCAGAGTCATAAAGGGATGCATTTTTTGGATGGATTTCTTTATTTTTTTTCCTTTTCCTAAATACTGTTCTCTGCAGGTAGCTCTTAAAAGTGATGGCACAGTGAGTGGCAAGGACAGACTCCCTCCCCGTTGTGCTGTCTGTGGGTGCATAAGCAATACCTGGCTAGCTGGGAGCCTCTTTGGGCTCTCTTTGGTGTGAAAGCAAGGGAGCAGCATGCTTTGGGTTTTGTCTTTTAGCCAGCTGGTTTCTAACCTTTGCTGCGATGGTGGTGATTTGGAGACGGTCCCGGTTGTGATGGCTGTTTGATCGGCAGCCTGTCCCCTGGCACCCCCATCAGACCTGACCCATTGCCCCAAACAACAGCAAAGGCACGCGAGTATGGAGCGAATGCAGGCCTCCAGCCTCAGCCATGGTCTGTAAGGGCAGTACCCTGCTGAGATTTAGTCTGTAATAGGGTGTCTTTTGGGTCACGTAGGACCTTTAGGCTTTTTCTAAAAAAAAAAAAGAACACAAAACAAAACAACAAAAACCCACAACCAACAGCTACAATCCAACCCATTTAGGTCATAGCCTTGGCTTTCCCCCTGCCTAAATACCACTTTCCAAAGCAAAACCTGCCCATGCAAACAGAAAATGGCCACTTCGTATTTCTGAAGCAACCGCCTTCAGCCCGGGCTAGAGTTTTCAAGGCCTGGAAACGCTGCTCGCACTGAAAAACGCTGCAGGAAAGGAGAAAACGGGGTTAGGACGACACCGTGTGACTGATGATCCCAACTACAAGCATTTTAATTGCCTGTACGACTTCGGGTGCTGGGAGCCATTTCTCTGAGGGACTCCCACTTGTTTGTGGCTTTTTTTAGCTGTTTCACTGCATCTTTTTTTTTTTTTTTTGTGATAGAGGAGAAAATATCAAGGTAGTCTAGGCCACCTCTAAAGTGTAATTGGATTTGGTTTTATCCTGTACTTGGAACTGTGAATGTGACAGCACTGACAGCACCTGATGTGCAACATGGCCATGGAACACAAGGAGATGCCCGAGGCAGCCCCCCAGGAGCACAGAGCAGGGCATCATCCCCTCAGCCCTACCCGAGCACCCTGCTGTGAGCAGGGAGTGTTTCCAGGAGGAAGACAGTGGTCTGGAGATGAAGGGCACAAATGCACTGCTGGGATCTCAAACAGGACTGAAATGCAGCCCTGCGGGGTGTGTCTGTCTTGGTGGCAATGGGGCTTTGGTGCGGCCGGCCTGTGGGGCTACATACCATGTACTGTGCTGCATTTTGGCCAAGGTTTGATGATGAGCAGAGGTGAAGACTCTTCTCGGGTAGCCCCATAACCAGTGAGGTGAAGACAGGACCAACCATCCCACTCGGAACGAGCTGAGCTGCTGTCACCTGGAGAAAGAGCCAAGTGATAACCCCAAGGGCAGCCAGGGCATTGACTTCTTTTTGTACCCTTAAATACAGGCCTTACACTGCCAAAAAGACTCCCCAACTTGGTATTTCTGCAGAGAAATAAACCTTCCCTGCAGGGCTGGTGCCCAGGGCTAAGTATGGCCATTAACCCCCACAGCTCCATACTGAGCTTCTGCACCCAGGGGCGTGCTGGCAGCAGCTGGGCTAGAGGACGAGGAAGGGATGTCCCACAGCAAAGCTGAGGATGCTGGTGGCTGCCAAAGCAGCCAGGTGAGAGCACTGGGGTGTCCCTGCTGTGCTGGTAAGTGCACCGACCCTGCCAAAAGGAGCAGAGGCACCTGAGCGAGCATGGCTGCAATGAGCTGCCCATCCCAGAACCAAGCAGCTCATCTGCTGGGGTGCGTGGGGCTGGGTGCCGCACCTCACTGACTGGGCAGCGCTGTCTTCTGCCCAGGCTGGAGTCCTCGGCGCCGCTTTGGCAGCAACAGGTTGGAGCAGGAAGACCGGGGTGGCCGAGGGAGAGCTGCCATGGCCGGCGCTGCCAAGGTCACCCTGGCTTGGCAATGGGAGCCCAAAGACAAATGGAAAAATCTGAGTTAGATGCAATGATTGCACATGGCTTAGCCTCAGGGAAGGAATAACCTTGCAAATTCTATTTAAACCTTCTCTTCCTCATCCCCCCATCAAGTGCCTCTTAAAAATAAATAATTAAAGAAACAAAGCATGGCTATTGCCATATGAAATAGCATTCAGAGTTCTGAGTCACGCAGCCAAGATGAGGCAAGTGCACCCTGGGCATGCTTGAGGGCAAGTGCCAGCCCTCACCTCACTGCTGCAACGACCATGGTAGCAATGTCCCCCAGCCCCCTTGAAGGCTGCTGGTACCATGGGAGGTCCCATCCTGGCCTCAGACAGGCTGCAGAGCTTGGGGACAAGCATTTCCAAGTAAGCCAGGTTGGTCCTGGGGTTCAGCCTGAGGCTTGGGAGCTGCTGGGGAGCTGTCAGAGCACCAGGGTGCGAAAAACAAGAACAGCCTCACTTTGGTATGTCCATGAGTGCACACATATACAATGTAAATAATGATTATATTATAATGTATAATAGAATTATTGCAAATAATTGAAATATTTATAGGCGATAATACATCCATTATATGTAATATGTATATGTGTATAAAGTATATATTACAAAAATAATTAAACAGCACTTATGATTACATTTACATGTTGAGTGGTTGTATTTGTATATGATTGTAATACTTAATAGCTATTTTTTTTCCATCCATCTACATATGCATGTACATATGCATGTACATCATCATATTTATTATATAAATACACACATACCCCTGACCATAAAGGAGAGAGCACCTTCCCTTCCTGCAACGTCGAGCTCTGCCACAGTCCAACATGGCTTAGCAGCTGATGGCGAGCCAGCCCCTTCCTCCAAGCACCGCTAACAGCTCTGCTTGCTCCAGCCTTCAGAGCCTGGCAGCTCTTTGCCTGTGCTGTGGGTATTTCATGCTGTGGAGCCGCTGGCCCCATCCCTGGTGGCCTATGTGAAGCTGCCGAGTTTCCCCTTCCAATGGAACAAAACTGAGCTTCAGTGACAGGGAGGTTTCCTTCCAGAGCTTGCTGTGCACCACAGATTGGGTTGTTTACCAGCTGGAGGATTAAATAGACTTCCATTGAAGGGAAAAAAAAAAAAGCATTTTCAAGTATGTCTTGGAAGTGGTGTCTTGCTTGAAGGAGGCTTTTCAGACTTGCTCCTGTTTGCTGGCTGGCACTTCGCTTGTCCCTGGTAAGAATGCTGCATCTTGTACAAAGTAGAGTATCTGCATGTTCCATGACACTGGAAAAATACTGTATTAGGATGGAGGCAGTGAGTGGAAGCTGAGGGGGAGAAAAATAAATGCTTTGACTATCACTGAAACAAACCCGTTCCCATCTCTCTACGGCTGGTGACAGCCCCTTCTTTGCTTGCAAAGAGAAACCTTTCCACACCCAGGAATGAGGAAGCCCCTGACCGACCTTCCTCCCCGATGCATCTGGGATCTCCCTGAGGTCCCAGCAGCCACGCCAGCACCCCAACACACTGGCGTTGCGGCGGTGCAGGGCAGGCACCCACCCCCTCCCAAACCCCGATGACCTTCCCCAGCTCCCATCCCACAACACTGACATGAACCTGAGATACAGTTTATTGGGGCACAACTAGTGGCTCATCTCAGGAGTGAGCCTAAACTGCACTGCTAATACAGTGTGAAGCAAAACCAAGGGAAATTAAAACATAAATTTTACATTTTTTTACTGCCTCCTACTACAGCCTGGATCAGCTGTCTGACGGCTGCACAGGGCTTGGACGATCCAGCATAAAGCACTTTTTTTTAAATTTCTGCTTTTTTCAAAAACAGCCAGTCTCATTCTTCTGCTGACACGCCACATTTGCCTTTATTCCCCCTAGAGATTAAAACAAAGTAAGCTTTTGACTGGGATC
This sequence comes from Phaethon lepturus, assembly GCF_000687285.1. Lineage (NCBI taxonomy): Eukaryota > Metazoa > Chordata > Aves > Phaethontiformes > Phaethontidae > Phaethon > Phaethon lepturus. The sequence continues at coordinate 28,865 of NW_010557209.1, read as the reverse complement.
TTGTAGCATTTGATGGGTTTCTTAGTCCAGGGCAAGCGCTGAGCCCAAATGGGCAGATCAGCAGCCAAGGACTAAAGAGCAGCAAGAAAGGAGCTCTCTTCTCCCACCTCTTCCTTTTTAAGGACATTGCTGATCTGGGAGCTGTGAGGACTAAATAATACAAATAAAAGTCACCGTCAGCTCAAATGGAGGTGCTGGTGACTGTGGCGAGGTGGCTACAAGCCAGCAAAAAGCTGGGCACAGTACGCCACAGACACAGCAGCAGAGAAGCCAGGCCCACCGCTAGCAGTGACTTTCCTGCCAGGTTAGATTAAAGACAGAAATCACTACAGATGGGCTCTGCTACCCACACAGGTTTGCCCTGAAACCATGTGAATTTTGTGAAGGAAAAGGGAGGAAAGCAACTCCCTCCCCAAACCTCCACCCCAACAAAATACGTACAACCACCACAGGGAGCATAACACCAGGTAGGGCCTGTGATGTACCGAAAGCTCTTAAGAGCTGAGGATCCTGAAGGCATTTAAGGAGAGGGAAGTGGGACAATACCTAGACACCTCAGAGGCTTCTTGCCCCGTGCAGGCCCTCGCTGGGTGCCACCAAGGCAGCCAGTGCCAGGGGGAGGGAGCAGTGACGGGCTGGGGCTGCTTTCTTGGCAGAGCGGGTTCAGAGGGAGTCACAGGACCACTGATCCAAGCCGTGCTCCAGGGTTACATACAACCTTTGTTAGCAAAGGCCCTTTCTCATTTGCACAGGGCAAGAGAGAAAAGGAAGAAGGAGAAAGAGTAAACAGGCTGAACAGCCAAATAACTAGCCTTTCACTGCCCTAACAAAAAAAAAAATAAAAAAAAAAAATCCCTTTTTATTGAAACCATTTCCTTTGGTTATATCATTTCTCTTGAGGCTGGAAGTAATTTTCTGTCTTAAGTGCGTTCCCTGCATTTAAGTGCACAGGCATGAGGCTGATGCTTGGCTGCCCACCAAGGGGTACCCCAGAGAGCAGCGCGTCTTGTTGTGCCCTTTTAATCTCGCCACATTGGCTCATAGTCCCAGTGCCTCCTGCAAGGGGGGAACCCCCAGCCCCAGCACGGGCAAGGTGCAGCATGGGCCACTCCAGCCCAGCTGGGTCCCAAAGTAGGACACAGATGGCATCCATTACATGTTCCCATTCGTGTCCTCTGTCAACAGTGGCAAGCAGAACAAGCCAAGCTCTGCCCAGAAATCCCGTGATGAAAGGACACACCAGTGCAAGGGCTTTGTTGCAATCGTGCGACAGAGGAGCAGCTGTGTGTTGGGCACTGGGAGGAGAGTGACTGGAGTCCCTTGCAGTCAACACCAGCCACAGGCTCCAGGCTGGGGCTTTTGGGGGATTGGAGGGAGCAAGGGCAAAGCTGTGCTATCAAAGAGAGAGAATTCCATGTGTCTGGCACCCTGCAGAGGGCTAGGGTGTCCTCAGCAGCCTGGCCTTAGGATGAGCCTTGCCTGATTCACGCCAGCAGCAAAAGCATCAAGACCAGCAGAGGACCTCCCCACGGCAGCAGGGACATGCAGTAAGGTGAGGAGAAGAAAAGCTGGTGTTGAGGCAGGAGAAGTTATTTGCCAGACGCCAGTGACAAATTGGAGCTAATAAAAGTTTACATAATAAAATACTAATCTCAAGTTATTAAAATATGTATGTACATACCTTCTAATGCAACCCCCTCAAACTGGGACCAGCAATCAGACACTTGCTTCGCTTTCCCCGCAAGCCCCCTGAGCTGCTGCTGCTGCTGCAATTATCACCCGTGGGTGCTTGGGGCTGAGGGCTGCGCAGCCGAGCCGACAGCACACAGGCTGCAGCGAGAGATAAAGCAGCAAGGCCTGAGACGGGGGAAGCATGTGCCTTGAAGGCTCAAACTTCCCTCACCACAAAGCTTGTGTGTGCACACTACCCCATACTCAGTAGGGGGTAATTTATCCTTTGTAACAAAAAAAGGAAGAGGAGGCTTGGAGAGAGTGGAGGAGACAGCTGATTTTTTTTCAGGGAGTGTTTTACCCCACACTTGGCAGCCCGGAGCTGAACAGCTCTTGCTGTTAGGGACCTTCAGCCAAGTCTTGATCTCAGCTTTGCATCAGCCTGGGGAGATCAGAGCAGCACCAGGAGCAAAGAAACGCCCAAGGCCAGTAGGCACCCAACGCAGCTCAAATTTAAGTGTTTAAGAGCTGTCAAGTCCTTGAACAAAGCATCCATCTGCCAGCAGGCAGGTGGACTTGACCTTCCATTTTCCCTGCTCCTACATGTACAAAGGCAGATTATTATTAAAGTTGAGGTCCAGTGGCATTTTTCAAAGGTTTGATCCATGCCCTCAACTCCTGACTCCTGGGCATCTTGTTATCTGCAGGACCCTACAGCTTCTTTGATTTCAGTGAGAATTGGCTGCTTTCAGCCCCACAAGCCTCCCTGATGTGTTCCTGGTAGCACAAGATAGCCACCCTGCAGTGAGGACCTAAGGAGTCATTTGCCAAATCCTCGTGCCAAATCCTCACGTACTCCAACACAGTCCTTATGCACACACACAGACACTAGACTCATCGCAGAGCAATCGTTAACGAGTGGATGGTGACTATGGGAGAGGGAATGGGGTTTAATTCTAACCTGAAACACGTGGCTGCAAGAGGTTGCCCTTGGTTAGGAAACACTGATTTTCCTGAAGCCTTATTAAAATTGTGTTGTCCAACCCTGAGTGGATGAGAAAGAAGTGAGCAAGAAGTTCCACCCGACAAGTTTGAACTAAAAACAAGGCAGAGCCATGGCAAGAAAAAATAAACCCCCAAATCCACAGCATTACCTTTTTTTAACCACTTTATTTGTGTGTGTTTCTATAAACATTTTCACTACTGGACGTTTCATAAACCGTAAAAACAAACCTTCCTAGCCCCAAAATGCAATCAGTCCAGCTTGTCGGTCAGACAACAGCAATGCTGCCAGCGCAGGTAGGTGGTATCCCTAGATAACCTCCCGCTGGGCACAAGCCAGCGGGAAGCTCATTGCGTCAGATCCTGAGCGTCTGAGCGACGGAGAGGAGACAAGTTTAAAGACCTGGTTGCTCTCCTCCTCCAGAGACGTTATGGGAGAGAAAAGGGGGGCAAATAAACAATTTCCCTTGATGGAAAGTCAGAGTACAATGGAGATGTTGCGACATCCACTTGCAGGGTCGGATGCAGTGACTTCGGCAGGCTTTGGAGCAGCCTCACAGGCTGTGTTGTTACTGGGGACTGAAACCCATCAAAATGCCCAAATGCTCCTTAACGCCTCGTTTGCCGGGCACGGGTGTGAGCAGCAGGTGCTGCTTAAAACAGACTTGCTCACTTGCGAGTGTGCAACTCTGTGGGTGCCAATTCCTCGGGGTGGGCAAGCCCAGCTGTAAGGCACGATGGGGAGGAGAGATGGGGTCTCAGGGGTGGCAGGGGAGGCCCAATCCAGCCAGGTGACCCAGCACTCATCGCCAAGTACCCCATATTCCCAGAGGAAAGCACCATGGCACCATGTCGCACAAGTGATGCGGAGCAGCGGGTGGTCTCTCAGTTCCCAAGGTTCATGTCTGTGCCATGGACAAGCCAAACCAGGCGGAAACAGACAGCCAGAAATCCGGTGCCCAGGAGATCCCCCAAGGCAGTGAGGTAGGGAATGGAGAAATTATCCGGATCCAGCGCCTTCCTCCACATCAGGCGCACAATTAGGTCAGCCATGTAGAGCAGGATTCCCACCTGAGGAAAGGCAAGACAGGCCCTACTGTGAGGCAGCAAGAAGTAATGCACAGCCAAAATGATGTGGCCATGGCCAAGGTACCAGAGCTAACGGGGTTTGCTGAGAGGTAACACCTTCCCCAGAGAACCACTGTTTCTCTGCGGGACGGAGCTGTGCTAGGATGGGTGTAGCTGGCTAAAACCCTTGGGCACTGCATTGCCTGGCATCGCGCATGGTGCCACGGCCCCATGCTGCCAGCCACAAGTGTGGGGACCACGCTTGCACTGCTCACCAGCATCGCGTGGCCCAAAATGGGAGTCTGGCCACACCAAAAGCATCTCTCAGAGGTATGGTTCCCACTTCCCATGCTGTGAATGGGAGTGCTCCCATTTCCTCCAGCAGAAACATGCAGCAGCAGCAAATATGCAGGCAGCCCCAAAGGATAAGTTTGTAGCCAGATTTTTTCTCTTCATCCTTCATTTTTCCATTAGAAATTCAGGTCATGTATACTTTGTTTTTCCTAAAAGTCTCAGTGGATAACTGGAGTTTGAGGCAAGTTTCTAAACCAAAGTTATCCCAAGAAGCACTGACATGTTAAAAAAAGAAAACCATTTCTTTTTTTTTTCATCTCAACAGTTTTAAAATCTTTGTTGTGATTTCTTTTAATTCCTATTTCATTCCTGATTCTGATAAACAGACGGAAGAAAAAAATTCTTCAGTTAAAGATTAAAGACTGTCTAGTTAATTGAATTAAGAACGGAGAGAGAGTTTGCACCCCACATCTGTGGTCCCTCCATGGGAGACTGCAGTTCAACAGGAACCAAACACAGAGGCAGCATTTCTAAGGGTAAAAACAGCAAGCTGAGTGTGGGAGGAGGAGAGATGGGGGAAGCAAATTAAATAACGGAATCACAGAAACTAAAGCTGGATGGAAACTCAAGAGTTTTATATAGACCATTCTTCTGCCTCAACCCAGGATCAAATACGCCCACATCACTCCTGACGGTCATTTGTTTAACCTATGCTAAACAATCCTCAAAGATGGAGATGCCACACTCTAAGCAATCAGTCCCATGGCTTTTTTTCCTCTGTTCTTGTTTTTCCCAGGGTCTCAACATAAATCTGCCCTTTTCCATTTGAAACCCATGATTTCATGTTTCATCCCTAGTGACCACAGAGAAAATGTTATTCTGTCCCTCCCTACAGAAACTTGGTAGTTTAAAGGCTGTTAACCAGATTTTTCTCAAGCCTCTCTTCTTTGGACTAGCTAACCCCAGTCCATTCATTCGTTCCTCTAAGGTCATGTTTTCTAGGCTTATGATCTTTCTCTTTGGGCTTTCACCAGCTGACCCAAACTTCCCCCTCTCTTTCTGTCCATCTGTCTTTATAAAGTATAATGGAGGGGAGGAAAGAACCAGGCTGAGCGTATTCTCCTTCACTGGCCTCCACGGGAATCTTTCAGGGTCAGTGGCGTTGCTGGGATTCTGCTCTTTACACTGTCATTTATTCTGTGTATTTTCATGCCTGGCTGTGGTTGAGGAGTTACCTCGACACATAAAGAGAAGAATAAATATTTTCCTTTACAACTATGGCTGTGCTGCTGGGCTTAGGGTTGTACAAAGGTCGAGAAAAAGTGATTGTTTACACACACAAGGAATTCACCCCCAGACACGAGGCTGCTTGTAAGGCAAAGCAAGAAGTCAGCTACCTCACCCTGCAAATTAATGAATCACTGATTTAAAAGGGCAAGTGAAATCAGAGCCTCTGTGAGTTTAAGCAACAGCCACATGCACTTCTGAGGAAGACGACAAAGTTTACAGGGCAGGCAAAACAGCGAAAGGGAACAGGCAGAACACATTGGATGAACTGCCCGTTGCCTACCCAGAACTTTTACTTTTGAAGATTAACTTCTCAGGCCTGGGCTTTCCCTTCACTTTTGATCTATATGGCCCTACCCTGAAGGACCCCCAGGTCTTCACCATGACATGTGGGAAAGCTGCTGGCTGGGATTCATAGGCTCTCACTTGCCCCTTACTGGCATAACCAGTGGCAGTCTAGAAATAGTTGGGGCCTAGAGACTTGAGCGAACATGGTAAAACAAGGTACCACATACAGCAGGAGTGTACCTCCTTGATCAGTGTGTCTGCACATGTACTGCAGCTCAGTGAATGATGATGATGTGTTCCTCATCTCATGTCTGACCCCTCACTCACCCTTACGGGCAGTTGTGCTCAGCTGGGAAACAGGACCCTGGCAATCTGGGTGAAGTATTACTGGATCCACAGAAAATACATGATGCTTGGTAGGAGGCACACCTGAAATGATTGGAAATGTGGGCCAGTGCTAGAAGTTTTACTCTGACTCCTGTTCAGCCTAGAGACTGTTTTGTTTTCCTAGTATCTGAGAGGTTCCTTTTTAATGAGAGGTTGGGGTTTACCTGCAGCAAAGCAGCAGTCAGATAGAACATCACAAAGGTGAAGGACAGAGACGTGTGGCCTCCCTGCAGCAGATGGATGGTGTAGAGGAACACAAGGTGCCCTGGGATAACCAGGAGGAACAGGACTCGGGCTGACTTGGAATTCACCTCTGCAGAGGACAGAGACAGAAACAGCAATGACAGTGGCTGCAGACCGTGGGGGGAGGACATGACGCAGCTGCGTATTTTAATGCTGGTACATAGACTTGGGGCTGTCTCCTCCCACCAACCACATTGCTAATGCCTTTTCTAGATCACACAGCAATCTGGAGCATCTGCAGTATCAGCCTAGCAGCTTTGCCTAGCACTGAAACTATGTGTCAAAGACATGCTCTGTGATGATCCACTCCACTTCTAAAAACTCTTCTCAGCTGCTCTCTGCCTCCCACTGCTTCTTCTCTGCCTTGTTGCAACCCACTTTCCCAGTTTTTAGTTTGCTTTAGCAGTATCTCCCAACCTAGCAGGGAAAATAAAGAGGACTCTGCAATCTAAAAAGACAACAGACCCATCTAGTTTTGCTGATGCTTAGGTTTATCCATTGCTGAAGATGAAGAAATTGCTGATTTTCAGCAAGGTTATGCTCTATTCACCCCTCTGTCTATACGTGATGGCTCTAGGCTGGCCATGGTTAAAAAATATTTTCTATTAGATCAAATCTGAGATTCTTTTTCAATTACTTTCTTTAGTGCTCCCTGAAGGCCAGTTTCTTTGCATGCCAGCGAGCAAGTATACCACAAGCTTTTTTCCAAGCTGCCCATTGCAAAGATGCTTCCTCTCTGATCTGAGCATCTTCCCTGTAAGGGAGAAAGGGAGTTCTGCCTTTGAAACCCACCTAGTCCTTCACCAACCAGACTTGATAAAGGAGCTATCTGTGATGACAGGCCTAGGGTTGATGGATAGGGTTGACTAGGCCCAGGTGATGGACACCTAGGGTTCAAGGTCTACCTGAGGAGAAGAATGTGGTGCATGGGTTGGGCCAATTCTGCCTCATCTTATATGGCAAAACTCCAGGCATGCTCCAGAAGTGCAGGAATGTGGAAATACGGCTGGCCTGGATGGCGACCAGATTCCCTCCAACACCTATGAGGACAAAACACAGTAAACATGTAAACCACCTTCACTGCAGCAGAAAACATCGGTCTAAAACCTAGCCCAAGGTGAGTCAACCTGCATTCGCTTATAAGCTCACTGAGAGCAGCAATGAGAAAGAGAAAACCTGATCCCACACATCATGGTGATGCTGCGCTATTCACTTGGCAGGAACAGCTCTTAAAAATCAGGAAGGTTCCAGTGATCATCTCCTTCTGACTGCTTTATTGGAAACATCTTCCCTTGCTTCCCAGCACCAGCTGTAAATGCCATGTGGCCTCTGAAGATGATGTAATTGCACCTGGTTTGACAGTCTGTGAGCAACACCTGGGGAAAGCAGCACAGGCCATGGCAGATGCTGCTCACGGCCACTTCTTGGATTTACTCACCCAGAGCGCCATTATTGTTTAAAAGACAACAAACATCACAGAGAGTGATTATATGTCTGTCTGAAGGCAACACACTTGTTAAATGAGAAGGAATCATATGAGAATGAATCGGAGCCCAAATATATCAGGTAATTAAAAGGCAATTAATTCCTTCCAGACTGATTAATTCCAGCAAACATGAAAAAGCAGCTATGTTTTCCAGCAGAAAACAGAGGGATGATGATCTATGGAGCAACATCCTGATATTTCCAGGGTAGAAATGCCACAGAAAAGATAACAGTAAGCCAGATCCTACAGGCTTCTCATGTTTCCCTTCCTTGAAGAAGGAAATGCTCCATCATTAAATGTGATATTTGCCAGAGTGGAATCAAAGTGAAAATACTAAGGCTACTTCAACATAGCTCAGGATGGGAGCCTTCTGAATCGTGCACTGCCATGCTTTGCGGGACACCCCTGCACATGCAAAGTGAAGAGCTACCTGTGCAAAGACATGGAGCACTACGTAATTCTGCCACTAGCTCTACCAAACAGGTCGCCTGCACCCACAGAGCGACGTCTGGGTTAATCATTGTTCAACTAAATTGCTGTTGACTTTCCTAATCAGGCTCTTTGGCTAACCATGCTGGAAAATGTTTGTCAGAAAGGCGGCTGTCTTTATGCAGATCCAGTAAGGTGACAGCTGGGTGACACCCTCTGACGCTGCAAGAGGACACCACGATTTGAGGGTGGCACAAGGCCAAGCCTGCCCTAGGAACGTGGGTTTCCCCTGGAATGGGCCTGGCCTGCAAGAACATTACAAGAGCAGAAAAATAACCCAGGGGATCATCAGTGATGCCAGGATCCACCGCAGTTTGTACTGGTATGTGTGTGTGTAAAAGTACTGTGAGGCTTCAAACAAATCAAAATATACACACAAAAGATGTTGAGATATATATTAAAAATCCCTATACATAAACCATATAATCATTTATATATATACACACATATATAATCTTCATATATTAATCTTTATCAGCAATCTGTATAGGGGATGACTGCACAGCCCAAACTGCTGAGTGAAGAGAGACAGGGAAAATGGATTTATTGTGACATCCTTGGTAGGTTTGATGTTATGAAAGTAAAGGTGTCAACGTAGCTCTCAGACAACTATCAGATGCTGTTAACCTTTCCCACAGCTCTGCCAGTATTTTTCATCCCTGGCTGCTATTTTGCACCAGAGATGCTTCAAGATATGAGTAAGCAGGGATATAATGGGAACCAGTAGCTTCACTTCCACTCATGATGGCAGCAGGGACTTTAACACAGACCTCTGTGTAGGGGCAACAGTGGATACCATAGTCCTTGGGAGGAGGGGGAGGTATAAATACAAGGATGCTTATAACCCGCCCTGTCCAACCTACCATTAATCACAGGTGTGAAAACTGCCATGCCTTCAAAGTTTGGGTCAGTTACAGTTTTGTCCAAGATAAGCCCACCAATGCTGTTAAAAAAGGACAGATAATGAAGGTGAATCGATCTCTCTCTTCCCAGGGCAATTCCTACGCAGTGAAAATAGCACACTGACATGAATTGCTGCTTCTTCCCCATTGCCAGGGCTGGACTATTGCCCATTTACTCCTTTTACAGCTCATTTTTCACCAGTAGATATCCTTACAGCTTTTGTTAATGGCATAATGAGATCAGGAAGATCTCCTTGCCCACCCTTAAGAAAAACTGATAGTAGCCAGGGAAGCTTTATCATCCTCCCCAAAAGTTTTGCTACACTTCTGTACTGGCCTTAGCAGTTGTCAAAAAGATGTAGCACAGATGGAATGAACTACCTGCCTCTACATTTACCAGTCTTCTGTCTTGAGAGATGGACAAAAATGAGGTTGAAGTCTTGACTATTTGTGATGGTCATCATCTCCCTTTTTGGTTTCCTGGCTTGCACCCATATGCTGCATGGATGTGCAAGTGAGACTTAAAATGGTGACTTCCTTTTTCCAGTCATTTGGGGGCTCCTTATCTGCTATCTCACAGCCACCAATACCTGAGCAGCACTGGAAAAATACCCTTCTGCTGTCCGTTCCAGTTTCACTTTTGATAGCTTTCTAAATGAGCATGGGGTCTCTCTGCAGCTCGGGAACAATTCCTCAGTTTACCTGCTGATGCTCATTGCAACAATGACCGGCTGCCATCCAGATTTCAGGACTTCGGCAAGGGAAGGACTTTGCTTGGCAATAGCAACCCAGAGAGGGATCATGACAATGAAAACAGCACAGATCAGAGGAGAAAGGTATTTCACATCTGGCAAGGAAAACAAATCTTGAATTAAATGCCCCTGGCTTCACAGGTTGCCAAAATTATATTGCACAAAGTCTGGAACAAAGGCAGCAGGGCTCTCACTCAGACTGAGTTACATTAGCAGAAAAATCACATGAACCAAGATATTCCCCACACAACCACCTCACTCCACCCAGAAATCCATAATTAACACCTGAAACTCACTGCTAGCAGATGTTATTTGAAAATCAGCAGCATTCAAAGCAAGTCATATTGAAGATGAGCAAGTCTCCAATTCCATCACCAACTAAGCAAGACAAAAATTTACAAAATTTCTGGCTTCAGGGTACAAATCAAACAGCAGGGCAAGGGGGAAACTCCTGTGTGCAAGCTGTATCACACTTAACAACAGACACCTCATGCCTTCACCTAAAACAAGAGGTAATAGGTTCTTTTGGTGACAAGCTAGCAGAATTGCTGAGCAGCTGGTCTGCTCTCTTTCACATATAAGCCAGTTAAGATCCAGGGTTTCTTTTGTCCAAGCTGACATGTGTTTCCATTAGGTGCTTTTTCCATTTGGTAGGGGCATGAACTTGGAGTGACCTTAGAAGCAAAGGAATTAAAAAATAAGTAGATGTGCAGCACTAAAAGAAAATAAACATGACTCAGAAGCATGAGAAACACCTTCAAGCAATGGGGATGATGCCAAACCCTTTGATACAAAAATGCTTCTTCAACAAAGCTCTCCATCTGGTCTCTGTGTTGGGGCCAAAGTCAGCGGGTTGTAACGCAGATTTTGCAGGTAATCTTAGTCTGGGAGACTAAGCAGGCTCAAAGTGTGCATTTTTTCAAAATGATGTTGCCAGGGCCTCGAGCTACCTGGATGAGATAGCACTGATATGATGATACCTTCCATGAATTAAGGGCTCTTACACAGAGAGGTGCGGTTTTTATGTGTGGCTTTAGTCGGCACTGAAATGCAACCACTTCTGGTGTGTAAACAGCTGCTGTTTTGTCAGTGCACTTTACCACCCGGAGTCATTTAGGACAGATGGGTTGTATGACAGACTTAGCCGCTGTACTGGATCTCCTACCTCCACTCCTTGTTGCTTTGGGCAATTAATTCCTTCTTAAATAATGCAGATACAGAGCACTGGAGTCTATCAAACCGTACCAAAGCCCACAGAAAGACTCCTGGTAGGATGAATGGACGTCAGTCTCCACATTCCAGCTCTGCCACATTCTCTCAGCCCATAAGCAAGCTGCAATCCTTCAGCACAGTTGGTATCTCCACTATGCAGAACTGGGAAGGACCAGGGTTGATTTTTTAAAAAATTGAAAGTCTTCATTGGCAAAAGGGTATTCCGCAGAAGGAGATGATGCTGCGTCAGATGGCACATAGTACTCCAAACTTTACAGACTCACTGGTATTTTTGAAGGATACATTTTGGTAGGACCTAGAAGTTGTCACACATGACCTGTCCCTTATGACACTGGGGAGGGAAATTCAACCACCATCAACAGTGCCTTCCTCTTCACTGCTTCAGTTCATGCTCCCAATGAGTAGGTGTCTGTGTGCTGAATATTTTCCATCTCAAGAGGCTATTTAAACTACTCTGAAAACATCACAAATGCTCCCTGGTCACAACCATAGAGGTTGTTGTGTTATTCCACCATGTGCTTCCTGGGAGGTATTATCAGAAGCGTAGCAACTGAAAGTCAAACTAGCTTTACAGAGGCAGGTATGATGGCGTCATGGAAAAAGCCTATTAAAAAAATGCACCTCCAAAGCTCAAGGACGACTGGATGGAAGCAGTTCGTGGGCCTCTCCCTGCAATGTGTGCTCCTTCACTCCCTCACTTGCTGGCATATGGAATGAGTTATGCAAACTGAGAATAGCTGCCTCGCTGCTTCTGCTCACAGTCTGAAGCAACAGTTTGCGTTTCAAACGGTACTGGGTTTGCTGGATGTTTTTATTTTTCTGTTTCTAGTCTAGGTTAGGCTCACGGTAAATAGCCTAGTACTTTACAAGCTGCAGTCAGGTATATACCACCAAGCTGCAACATGTTTTGAGCTTTCCGGTGTCAACAGGTGCCTAAGTCTTTGCGAACCAACAGCACAGCTAACCCCATAGCCACAACTCCTACTCAGAATCCTGTGAGCATAAAAAAACACAGCATTGCCTCCATCCCTCCAAGATGACAGTATTTTGTTTATCCATGACTCTCCACATAAGAAGATACAAGAATATTTTACAAATGCCAAAACCCTGAAAGAGCATTGTGAGGAAAGACCTGCTATTACCCATACACAGAAAGTAGCTATGCTTGACTAGCAACAGATGCAGGAACAGAGTCAGTGTCACTTGTGTCAACTTTCTGTTCCAAAGCTATGCAATGCACAGTGGTTATTTCTTTGACAAATCCCAGTTGTGTTTCTTAGGCTCTGTGTTCCAATTTGCTACTAAAAGAGAGTCTGGAAAAAGCCTCTTTGGTCATTTTTCTACCCCAGTGGCATGACAGCCTCCATTCTGAAACATCTCAGAAACAGCTAAGTACCTGCAATAATTTCACAAGAATTCACCCTCCCCTTGCTGAGGTGCAAATCCCTGCTAAATACTGTACCTATGTATTTGAAGAGTGTACTGCTGATTCCTGCCAGCAGGGAAAGGGTTATCAAGTCTCCAAGGCTTGCTGCTATGGGTGTGGCGATATTGTCTGGATTGATCCCAACTTTCCTTGCTCCAATGATCACACCAATCATCACCAGACCTAGAGAAGACACAAAGCAGGCATCAGAGAATGCATCCTGCTGCATTTCACCCCAGAGCTGCTGTTCTGGTTCCCAGAGGGACACCAGGTCTGGAAAAAGCAAGCAGCAGATTGCCCATAGCAGTACCACACAGCTGGAGATTGGACATCCCCAGGAATTTGTCCTCTTGCTTTCACCAACCTGAAGGGCATGACTCTGCCCTTATGAACTGCACCAAAGGCCCAGAGGCACACAAGCAAATTCCAGGGATCAAAGGAGATACCAGCAGGCAGCCCAAATGTAGAAGCTCCCCTCCTGAGCAGCCTAATCTTTGCTGCCTTGAAGCAGGACCAGGCACAAAGCACACTCATAGATAAGCCCACAGCAGGCATGCGGCAGCCTCCTGATGCTATCCCCTGCTCTGGATTCCACAGCACAAAGATATTTTCCATATTAGACCAAAATTTCTCTGAGTTTGAACCACCAAAGAGCAATGAGATTCACTACAGCAGCCCGAATTAGCTTTTCAGCCCAGCCATCAGACTGACTCCTCAAGTCCCAGAGCCTTTGGGGCTGCTTTAATTTGCACTGGGTTGATGCTGTGAGCAGCTCTAAAGTCAATGGATTATGGAGGTGGCCCACATCACCTCCCTTCCCCCATCCTCTGAGCTGCACCTGGAAAATTCAGCTGCTTTTGAGCATTGTTGGAAAGGAGGGAAGCTTTGCTTGCCCAGGTAAGTTAATAAGCACAAACCCCAAACCCTGATGAACATGTGGGAATCCCTCAGCCATCAGATCTCTCACAGGCCTGTGGAAGAGCCACCTGGAATAAACGCTGCCTGGCCAGCCTCCACTGCTGTGTGACTAGCAAGGGCAGCCTTGAGACGAGACAGATGACATCTCTTCAAAGTCCTTATGTGGCTGACAGGATGCACCAAAGGAAGCCTGAGAAACGGTGGGTCCCTCCAGCTCACCACCTCTCTGTGCCTGTTCGCACAGACCCACCAAAGGTGAGCGTGTATAGCAGCATAGACTCACCCCTACAAAATGCCATGTGTGCATCTTCCCCAATAACACACCCCTTATACAGAAACACATCCTCACACAACATGGCATTCTCCACAAAAGCCCTCCCAGACACCCACACTCCCCTCCCCACAGCACAGTTCATGTTGCTTCCCTCCCTGGCCATAAAAACAACAGCTTCCCATCATGCACACCCACACACAGTCTGCCTGTGACCGTGTCCAGAGGAGAAACTAATGCTAGCTGAAAGCCTGTGACAGTATGTCAGCAAAGCCTCTCTGTATCACACCAGGCAGGGAGATTGAAGACAAGATTTTAATGAAAGCTGGGCTGCAGTTTTTCTCTCTTAACAACTGCCTCATCCCATGTTTTTCATCAAAGGCATCTACAATCACCCTTTGACTCCAGCTTCAGGATATGCACTTGCTCTAACTTGTCCCTTTCATTTAGCAAACTTGCTGCATCCAACGCTGCCAGCTCCCTCGATTCAGGGTGTCATGCTGCCCTCGTATGGCAGACCTTGAAACTGACCATCATCAGGCGACACAGAGCAGCTCCGACCCGTCCACCCCATCACGTTTCCCTTGCAAGGGGAATATCCAGGGAAGCGGACTGCCTGGCTCAGCACTCACAGCAGGCGAGCCACAGGGCTGCCCACAAGCCTCCGCAGGGTATTGTGTGACACGAGTCCATCTCAGGCGTGGTCTGGAGTTGTCTGCTAACAGACTCTCAATACCCTGCTTTGTGCATGGCATTAGTGGCATGCATTTGTGTGTGGCACTCTCCCCTAGGAAAGGGCAAGTATAAATGCTAACATGACACCCAAGACACATGGAGAAAGTGTGTGCACCTGTGTGTACACCCATGCATGGCATGTGGCATTTTTTCGTGTGTCAAGTGAAGTGGGACATTTTGATTGCTGCTGTGGATGCTGAGAGTCCAGTGAACAACAGATCCTGGAATAAAAGAAGCAAAGGCGGGATGCAGAGGGAGTGAAAGCAGCAGACATAGGACTAATGCTCCCTGCATCCCTACTCCTCATGCCAGACCAAAGTGATGTCAGCTGGGCCTCTCTGGCAGAAGGGACAGTTTTTTCTGCACCTGGGTGCTGCATGTTTGATCTGAGGAATGAAAACAACTCACCAAGAGAAAGTGCAGCTATGAAGGCTGTGGTCACACTGCTAGCACACAGCACGGCAGCCTGGCTCAGCTCCACAGAGCCCTTGGAGATGGCTCCCAGGATCACAGCAGCAACAGCAGCCAGAAGTCCCACCACAGTGGCCTGGACCTGAGGGCCAAAAGACAACTGGTGAGCAATCATTCGCATCTGCTCGCATGCAGTCCTGGCTCCATATGACCACAGCATTTCCACACAGCTAGGAGGTCAAAGCCTTGCAGAGATGCTGATTGCTTATGTATTTAAGCAGCATCCCTGTAAGTCTCCACTGTATTAAAAAAAAAAAATCCCAACAAAGTTTAGAGAAAAACTCTGGAGTCCTACAAAGGGCAGATCACATTTCAGCAAAGGACACTGAGCCCATCAGCAAAGGAATAGCCCTGGTCAACACAAAAACGGGCTCCTCATCAACACAGCACTCCTAGCAAGCCGAAAGCTGTGGAAGGAGATAAGGGAAAGCACACAGACACATGTTGCAAGCCCTGTGGCCTTGCCATGTGCAACCTCTAAGCTGGTTGCTGGATTTTAACAAGCAGAAAGGGCTACAACAGGCACGTTTCTACCATCTCTCCCCTCCTGCCCAAGGCTGATTCCCAAACACTGCCAGTAAATGACAGGGTTTATCTAGGGGCTGTTGTGAAACACAGATTGTGCCGCAGCTCCCCCTGCAAAAAGAGTATTTCTCATTATTTCAGTTTGTCCACAATGGCAATGAATGTCTAGATGTGTTTTGCAGCTAAACTAAAAGCTCTGGGGCCACACAGAGCTTTATTGGAGGTCAGGTCCCTGGGCCCTGCTTGACTCTGTTGAGAATACCTGCCCCAAATCAACAGCTCTGGATCCAGCACTGCTGGGAATAGATGCTGTTGGGCTGCAGCACAGCAAGAGAAAAGGGCCTTTTTCCTCTCCCAGTCGAAGTGACTCACCTGGATAAGGGCTAAATTGCAGGTGGCCATTTTCCATTGCTTCTGGGCATCATCCATCTGTCCGGTGTTAGCCTAGGAGCCAAGAGAGACACCCTGAAAACCTGTTCATGGGGCACAGGTGGCTGCTGAAGGCAGTTTCATCTGGTCACTGTGGGAAAGGGGCTGCTAAAGCCAGAAGCAAGCACAGGTTGGCATCTCCCAGCATTCCCTACATTTCCTTCTTGACACATTTCCATCATGCTCCAGCCCAGTGTCCCAGGGGCATCAGAGGCTCACATGGAAGTGCAGTGGCATTGCAGAGCACTCAGCTAAAGATGGAGTGGGCACATCCACCACATCCCACATAGACCAAAAGCTGAACAAATTAAACCATTTTTCCTCTTTTGTTCCCCCTAAATTGCTCTGTTAAGCTCCAATTTCTCCTGACACATGAATATAAATAGCCCGAAGTAAACAAAACTGCTCTAGGGAGATAGGAGAGACCAAATCCAGAGCAGCAAAAGCTAATGCAGGTCCCAAGAAGCCTCGGTCTGCTCCCCCCAAGGTAGGATTGCTGGGAAGCCTTGGGTCTCTCAAGGATCAATACCCACAGGAAACAACCCCATACTGAAGCTGACAGCTGTGGAGCCCTGGCTTTGTCTCCTTGATGTGTCACATGACCCCAAATATCAGCAACTGGCTACCCAGGGATAGTCTGTTCAAAGAGCAGACAGAAATTCCCTGTTCTAGTTACAAAATGAGGGCAAACATATTCTTTTAATTCTCACACACCACTAGTCTCTACTTAGCAGAAAAGGGCATGTCTCATATACACAGTGTGATTATACAAAGCAGAATTATACAAAAGCAGAATCTCCTGATGTCTCCTGATAATCCCCTCCTCCCCACACACACACCACCACCTTGTTAACACTCACAGCAGTAGAGAGCCTGGATGCCAGCGTCATCTCAAGATTACCCTTCAGTCCAACCAAAGCAGGAACCAGGATAAAAACTTCTGTAATTGTTCGAAACACATCCCAGTGCTGCAAGGAAGAAAACAAAGGCAACAACCTCAGTCTGTAATGCTGAACAGTCCAATGCTGCTGCTTCAAAGGGGAGTGGGTTCCCACCTCGCCAGCTGCTCTACAGGTGCCTGCTATGCGTATAGGGGCAGATGCTGCCCTGGGCTGGTTGCATTTTGGGAGTGAAGGAGAGAATTTTTAGCTTGCAATATTCTTTCTGATCTCATGCACAGCAAAGCACTATCCTAACAGGGAAGGAACCTTCTTCCTGAGGGCAGCAGCAGATTACAGAAAGCCACAAATTAAAATATGCCTTTAGCATTAGCCAAGAACAACATGAAAAATAATTAGGGTTCACAAGCCAAATGAAATACAGCATGCTCTCTATCCTTTGTACTGACACTGACAGGTACAGGAACGCCTATTACTATCCAGACTCATAAGAATAAACACAACGATCTGGAAACGATCTAACAACAAAGAGTTGCATCTGTCTTTTTTTACCAAACTTCTAACTAAGCATCTAAGGCTGGTGGTGGGAGGGAAGAATATTTTTGTATCTCTTCTTCACATGCAATTCCTAAATCTTCCTGTTACCAAGCATGCTCCCAGCACAGCTGAAAAAAAGGATTTTGAATTAAGATATCCCATAAGCCCAAACTGCTGGGACAGTATCTTGATTATCATGGCTCCTCTGAAGCTGAACTGTACAAAGCTGTTGAATCAGCTGCAACACTAGAAGTGACCTGAAACCTTAAGAAACTTTGTTGATTAACACGTCTTCCACAATTTATCTACCATATAGTGCCTTGGAAATAATTCATTCACCCCTGTGCATTCAAGAATGTTGGCAAAGCCCCACTGTAGCCAGAGAGGCTCACAGCAGGATGAAACCGCAGAATGGTGCAGCTCACCATGAAGTAAAACCAGCTAGTCCAACATCTAAGAGCAGCTGCAATGAGTCAGACCAAAGGTCCATCTAATCTATCCTTATCTGCACCAGTAGTCAAATTCAGATGTATAAAACAAGAATCTACAAATATGACAAGTAGATGGGATAATTCGCCTACGTATTTGCCAGCCTACAACTATCTGCCACAGATATCTGAGCTGGGATAGGGGGGTTGTTTCTGTAGAGTTAACCAGTGTTCAAAGGATTTCTCTTTCAGGTACTCATCCAGTGTCCCCCCTCCAACCCATGTGCCATCCCGTGGCAAAAATTTCCATAGTTTAGCTACATGTCATGTGAAGGATCAACTTGTTCATTAATTCTAACTTGTCACTGGCTAGTATCTTACGATGGTCTCCAATTCTGGCACTAGAGGACAAAACAAACAACAGATCCCTTCCCACTTTCTCCACGCCCACTGGGATTCTATAAACCTGAAAATCCAGGAGGCTCGACAGACTCGGTAAGTGTCGACACATTCAGCTGTCAGCCTGTTGGGAAATATATACAGGGTGTAACAGCTTGGTGTTTTGCTCTGGTTGTGCCATGGGAAGCTGTGGGCAGCTGGTGGTGCGTCTGTCTGCTGGGAAGACCTCATAGCTTCCTTCTGAGTCAGGATGAACGAAAGTGGGGCTGAGCCAGCCCTGAGCACGTGGTGCATGACACCCCTCAGAGGTGCAGATAACAGGGAAAACATTATTATCAATACAGAAAGACACATTTCCTGGCAGTGGTGACCTGGAAACAGGCACGTTTCAAGATGTTAAAGCTAAGTTACTGTTAAGTAAACAACAGACAACACAAGAACAGTCACCTTATTTGACACATTACAATTTTGTTTGCATTTGTTAATATGGAATTTAAATACCTGAGAAAAGCTAGGGGTGGACATCTCTTTTAAAGATTCAAATCCCCCTCTCTCCTCTCTCTTTAATTAAGAATAAAGATCCAAACACATCTCTGACACCTTCAAAAGAAAGAGGAGAAAAAACAGACTTCATAGTCACAATGTAAAAAAACTCAATAATTTAAAATGCACAGGTGTGCAGACATTCATATTTAAGACTTTGCATATTTTGCACATAAAAATTATAGAAATAAAAAGCAACAGAAACTCAACTGTTTCTGTTTTCTGTGCATGTCACCTTTGGGGAAATATGACTTTGTTATATCAATATAAGCTCCAATCCTTGTGTTCATGATATATTTTGCAGGTCTCAAGCAATCATAACAGAAGTTTCAGCATACAAGGTATGATTTTTTGGGACTCTGCCTTACATATAATTACACTGAAAGGCTTTGAACAATTAGTAAACAATCACACAACTGTACTAATAAAAATAGCTGACTTTATTGCATCCATTTGAGTCTCACTGGTGACTCACCAAGAGCCTAAGGACAGATTCATAGTGATTTATACCACAGTAGCCAGGACTCCATTGTGTTAGAAACTGCAGAAATACAGCACAAACAGATGATCCCTGTGCCATTGCCTTGCAGCACTGTCAGCTGGAGGAGCAGGTGAATGTGGCAGGTTAGAGCTGTGCAGGCAAGGAGCTGCCTGAATGAAGACAGCTGGGTAAGTCTAGGAAGCATCTCTGTCCTTTGAGATGAGAACTGGCTGCAGCATCGCAAACCCACACAGGGATACTAAGCCAGAAAGAGACTCTTTCCCACTTCACGGCCCCATAATGGAGTTACAGCCCTAAAGCTCAGCTCTGAAGAAACTTGGTTACCCTATGATCCACTGCAGCTGGTCCCCATGCCAGCTGGGGGGATGACCTCAGCTCATGAGGTCCCATAGAAGAAAAGAGGCTGTGATGTACTGAGACAGTCTTCCCAGCTGCAGTCTACACCCGCTGTCCCTCCTTACACTGTCCTCATAGTCTCAAACATGTCCTGTTACCTCTCCAGGGCATCCATCCTCCCATGGCAGCAGCTGAGAAACCTCATAGGTTTTCCATTGCCCTCAACAATTCAACAGAAAGATCAAAAGATCCTGGACTATAAAACACAAGCTAATTCAAAATCCTTTTTAATGCTAATCATCTCATGGGCTTTTATCAACAGAGGACAGGGATATCTTCTATCTCTGACTTTTATTTGGACTGTGTCTCACCGCAGTGGTGCGGAAGGGGAGAATGAAAGGGAAACTTTCCTCCTGAATTCTCTGGTTTGAAATCTGATCATCCAGCTTCAATTTGATTCTTCACCTTACTGTAAAAGAGTGGGCCAAACACTGGCAGGGCTCTGCAAGGTCTCCAGCAATGCCAGCCAGCCTGGAATCTGGATTGACCATCTGGCCAAGGATCACTGGAGCAGAGGCGGAAACATCCAGCAATAAAAGACCCATGCCATGCTACCAGCCCTGCACAAAGACTGCTTCATCTGCACAACTAAGAAAAGAAAATGGCAACTGGCTGTTTCTCTGGGCACCCTTTTATTACAGTATGAGAAATGCAGGTTTGAGCCTTGGAGTCAACGGAGCTAGACAAATCGCTATTGTTGATTTTTTTTTTTTTTTAACAGTAACGTGAACAGTTCTTGATTTCATCCCAGGACAGACCAGAAACTGCTAAAATCCTGAAAAGTTTGACAGAACACAAACAAGCAACTCCACTTTGTTCTCCTCTTTACAAGAAGATCAGCCCTGCAATCGAGAATGCCAGCTGGAGTCCCAGAACAGAACCACATGACTTCAAGATATTTTGTACCTAACAAAAACAAGGGCAGCACTGTTGAACTCACATGTATGCTCTAGATACCATCCTTGAGCTTGCCCATATACCTCCCTATCAAAGGCAGACATGGAGTTTCCTGAGAATGTTTTGCGGTGACTGCAAATAGGGCAAAGCATTCCTCAGTCAGGCCATCCACTGAAAAAGGGGCAAATCACAGACTCTTGGACTAGAAAAACCTGTAGTTTCAGTAGCCTGAGCCCTCATGATTACCAGTATGAGTCTTATGGTACCTGGACTCAAGCAAACAAACTTAGCCTCAGGTTTTAGTTGGACTGGACAGTGAGTTTCTAGCTCTCACACTTGCAGAAAGAAAAGCTGAAAATAAGCAGCTCAAAGACAAAAAGGCACAGAAGAATAATCCAAACCTTTAACAGCTAAGATCTCTGGATTTTCCCAGCTACCGGTTTTGTTTTTAAATACAGTGTTGTTGATATCATGGCAGCTTACCTCACTAACGTCTCTCCTATGCCCTCAATGCACTAGCTCCCTCCTCTGGGAGCTGAACCCACTGACTGATGGCTTCAACACAATTGGAAACACCTTCACCAAAAAATAACACTTCCTATTATTGTGCTACATGCATGACCCAATTTCTAACAGTCTAGTGAACAAGTACACAAAGTAGACTGCACTCTGGTGTTTAAAGGACACATGCAATGGCTTGTGTTTTCCATCAGTTTGGATACAGTGACATTGCTCAACAAAGCCCAATTCTTAGCAAGTGCATTTGATTTCTTTTAGCCAGACCTATTCACCTGCCAAGGGTATGGAGTGGGTAGGTACTATGTCTTTATCCTTCTCTGAGATATCTGGCCAAAGATAACTGCTAACTATTAACATAACATCTTGGGTAGTTTGAGAACTTCTGTAATGCTGCAAGACAGGTCTGTGTCTAAGCACAGCACAAGGTGGAGATGACAAACAGAGCATAGCAATAGCGTGTGCCACTTCAGTTAACCCTTCTTTGATATTCCTCACATTCTTTTTAGTTCAACTGCTTCACCGCCTTTGTTTCTTCTGCGGGAAAAAACACCAAGGTATTGTCTTTCCAAACACTCAAGTATCCATATTTAGCTCCTGCTGGGGTACTAATGCCAGAGAATCCAATGTACTCCAGTGAGCTCAGAGTGCAGGATATATCCTTGGGAAACTCTGCCAGCCTTTTGATTTGTAAATCCACTGGCATGAGATGCCCAAACTAGATCAAATTTTGCATTTCTATTTGTGCCACTGATACAAAGGAAAGACAGACAGGATAGAATCTGGTTGTGGGCACAACGGTGTAAATCCAGCAGCAATCCTTGGAAGTCAATGGAAGTTATTCCAAATTTATACTCACCTCAGAATCTGGCCAAGAAGCACTCAGTTTGTAGGCAATGCTAGTCTTTTTATGCTGGCATGCCTTTCATCACAGTAGCTAAATGCCTTCTAGACCAAAGATTACATTAGGTTGTTTGCAACGAACTGAAAGCATAAACTTGCCTTTAAGTGAGACAGGTAGTTAATAACAACCCTGACCTAGATCTCCTTATCAGTGATTTTTGAAGGAAAGAAACAGTATCATGCAATAGGGGAATATGCCACAGTCCCCAGTTGCTTCATAGCAGTCATCACCGAAGTGCTTAGCTAGATACAGTAAAAAGAGCACCCAGTCCGATGCACCGAAGGCAGCGTCAGGCAGCCTGTCTGAAAGCCACTATCCCACTTTACAAGGAGCCCATGTACCGATCTGAAGAAGATGGATAGTGTCTCTCTAGCACAGGAAAAGCCTACAGCCGTCCTGCTGACTGGCTGCTAGGACCATACACGTTAAAAACAAAAACGCACAAATACTCAAGGTCAGTGAAGTAGCCCACCCTCTCACTACAAAGTTGCCTAACCACATGTACCTACTTGAACAACATCCATCAAGAGGCCAGCAGCTACCATGCCCAAGCCTGCCAGAAGGAATGGCACAAAAATCTGGGAGGCAATGGAGAATGAAGTCTCTGGGAGAAATCCACTGGCTGACCTGGTCAACTTGCAGGTGAAACCTCTCAGCTTCTTGCCATGGAAGCACAGTTCCAATTGTAACTGGGTGACCACCATGGTCAAACACCATTACCCCATGCTCAGCAGGACAAATGGGGGGAGATTAGGACATCACACAGATCCTCCTGGTAGCTCTCTCCAAAGTCAAAATAAATGTTTTTTCTCAAACTACAGCAATGATGCTAAATTGTTTTAGTTTCTTCTCCTCCTCCTAGGAGCACATCCAGAGGGTTTGCAGCAAGGGTATCCTCCAAAATTGATTCAGCTGTGTTGAGCCCAGGTGGCAGCAAACTTGACAGACACTATTTCTCCGAGTTATATCCAGGGGGGAATAAAAAAAGAAAAAAGAAGATTGCGGAGGTGCCTGTGGACGAATAGAAATGAGCCCACACCCCATTCAGCTCCCACCACCTCGGTGAAAACCAGTAAGACCTGCTCAGGCTACAGCACTGAAAGAGTGACAGGTCATGCAAGAATCCCTCAGCATGCTCAAACGCACTAGTGTCCTTTCTCCTCAGGTTACATTTCTTGTCAGACTGCGGCTCGCCTTTGATACGATGGTTTAATATGTAAGCCTGCTGTGAACCAGCCCCAGTTCCCTCACTCCCACCATAAGCAATGCTGAACTTTTCTCACTGTTCCAAGGCCGAGGAGGTGGGGAGTTAACAACCGGGATCCGTTTTGCTCTCCTTCAAGGTGAAGAAAGGTCGAGGAAAACATGAGTCCACATTTCTCAGGGCTGACGATATTACGCAGGTCTCATCCTCAGGCGAGTGACACAACTAAGCCGGCTGGTGAGAGAAGAGCAGCTGTTCTAGACCCCAGCCCCTCTTGTCCCCTCCATGGTCTCCACAGGATGTAACGATAGGTCTATGCCAGCTACACATCTGAATGACTGGCTTTCGGGGGAAAAAAAAATATCCAGAGAACCAGCCAATAAGCTTGAAAAGCGAACACCCTTATCTGCTGTCATCACTTCAACTTTCTGCTAGTTTGCAAAGGCCAAGATAAGAGTCATAGCCAGAGCTTATTTAAGGTAGCTCTGTAATCTCACTACACTGCAGGCGAGGGAGAGAAAGGGTGAATGTTTCTGTGGTATGCTGTGAGCTGGTCTCCCTTCCTGTCCTAAAGAGAAACACGTCGCTTCTGCATACTCCAAGGAAGATACTGTCCTTAAAGTAGGGGGTCTCGCCCCAGAGACTCCATGGTCAAACAGCTGACAGAAGCTCAAAAACCAGAGCTGCATCATGGCCACATACAGCCAAAGAATTTGTATCCTGCTCAGTGAAGACTGAAGTGTATTCTTCAGCTCAAAGTCATGTATGCAGGGAAGGGAGTCAGGGTATTCTGTTGGGGCTCCTTTCTGATAATTAATTTGGGCAAACTAATTGGACCAGAAGATCAAAAAGCTTTAAAAGCACAATTTAGGATGGAAGGACATAGGATTGGTTTAGTACACGGCAGCTGAGCTCTTTCACTATTCAACCACAGATTTAAATCCCGACATGCCCCAGTGAAGGAAAACAAGTGAAAGCAAGCATTCATTGGTAGGCATGAAGGATTCAGGTTTCTCAGTCCAGTTCAAATTCAGTGTTTAAATTTCACTGCCTTACTAACACTTTTTGTACTAATCAACCCCTTCCCTGACACTCTCTGCAGAGAGACGTAAAGATTAATGACTTGTGGACTCTGTCCTTGTGACAGGGTCCCCAGCTTGGAGCTAAATGCATTGCCAGGATGGGACAGAACAAGATAAACAAGGAACTGAGGAAGTTCTCAGCCATTTGGATGGTGCGTTTCTTTTGGTCTGTATTCACACAAACCAAAGCACAAAGCCTAATGGGCTGAGATCTCTCTGCAAGCATGGCAGGGTGAAAACAAGCCCTAGTTACAGACAGAAGATTCTGTCCTTTGCTGCTTTCTAGGTTGATATTTTGGTACAGCCCCCGAAACCTCCTCTACTCCCAGCTGGCTTGGTGTGTACATGTGTCTCTTTCACCTAACAATGGTCTGGGTAGCTGAAAGCTAACAAGGGAGTACATTTCAGCTAATCTAACTGGAAAAAAAAGCCCACAATAGCTGGAAGAGGGAGATTAATAAAAATCCTGTAACAACCACATGTGACCCAATCTCTTTATACTAGCCAGGAACTGAGAAGTGACAGCATGAAGGCCCAGTTCTGGTTAGAAACTCAGAGAGGCTTCAAGGAAATAAAGAACAATCTTTGTACAACTACCACAGGTTTTCAAAGGTCTAATAATATACATACCTAGTCCCATATGTCACTGTATCTGCTAACTGGATTGCTGACATTAATGTAAAGGAAACATTAATGAGCCTGAATGACTCAAATGCCATTAAAAAACACACCAGCAACATATCCTGTATTAAACCATCAGCCTGGCAGGGTTTATGAGTTTATCACACTTCGGCTCGCTCTGTTTCTAAGCGAGCACCATAAAAAGCCTTCAACCGATGAATCAGTATGCAGAGAAGGTGCACCTGCGTGGGTACACTGGGTCATTTTATTATGCATTTAAGGAGCCTCTGATAAAAGATCCACACCATATTTGTCAGCAAAGAGATGCATCATATTTTCCTGGCAGAGATATACCATATTTGTCTGCAAAGAGATGCATCAGGTTTGAGAAGAAAGAAAGTGTTGCTGAACAGTGGGAAAGAGATTATAACTAGTTAGTTTCCTTAGATTATAACTAGGGAAAAAACCAACTAACCACGCCATGGCTGCACCACTCATCATGGCAAAACCCAGGGAGACACACTGCTGCCCTTCTCTGCACACAAATCCCTATGCTTGCAAACTAGCCGACAGCTAGCATTGCCCTGCAGGAGCCAAAGAAGAAACACCCTCTTTGGTGGGCCCTGACCCTGATCTAGGACCTCCATCCACTGCCACAGTACAAAAAACAAAAACAAAAACAAACAAACAAACAAACAAAACAAAACAAAAAAACCCCAAAAAACAGAAAGATGACAAGTGCCAAAGAATACAGTTTCAGTTGTACCTTATCATCCCTGCAAAGAAGGGACAGGGATATCAGTGAGTGCTCTTGCAACATGGCAGCATTAGCAACAGACAGCACTATACTGACACCTTAGACCCACGGGGGATGATGCTTTTCAGGAACCATACGTCCCAGTTGTTGGAGTACTATCACTCCTGACTTTGCTAGCTCTCTTTCAGATCAGGCTGTGTATTCTTCCTGTTTCTTACCTTGGCCCTCTCTTCCCCACTTTAGGAAAGGGCAGAGAACAGAGATTATGTAGATAGATTGAGAGCAAGCAGATGGAGAGTGCCTGGGGCCCAAAGCCTCGCAGCATTTCCTGCTGCCCCACAGAAACAGCAGCAGCAGCAGGGGTAGAGGCCAGAACTGGCTTAGAAAGAAAGGGTAGTTCCTAGCAGCAGCAAGTCCACAATGAGACACACTCAAGTGGTCCATGATCATGCATGAAAAGTCACTGTGCTAATCGCCAAAGGCCTGCTTTTCCTATGAGATGTTGCATAGGTTGATTTCCCAGGCTCTAAGCATTAACGTGAAAGCTCTTTGTGAGCTCTTTATTTGCATAAAACAGAAACCAGACTTTTGTGGTTTCAGAGGAGTATGAGATTTGCTTCACGTTCTGTTTATATTAGTGGCCCAGTCCTTCCTAGAAAAAAAATATGCTAAGGGAAGAATATGGAAAGAAAAACACTCTTACAACATCATAAACCCATCTGCAACCCATTTCACGCTTTGACATCTCACAATAGGAGGTAACATGCATTTAATGTCAGAGATCCATAGGAATGGGCAAGTCTGAACAGCCTGAAAAAAAAAAAAAAAAAAAAGAAAGTGGCTGCTCAAGGCTCAAGACTCTCAGAATGGCATCTATGGAGACAAAAAGTAGTTTGCCACTGGGTTCTGGATTTGCCTTGGTGTTTTCTGATCTGACTAGACATTCTGCTGGGTATTGGGTACGTGCTAATGTCAGTTAAGGATACTGTGTCATTCTTAAGCCTTTATAGCTCTTCTAGCTTAGGGAGATCAGCCCAGGGCTAATCACAAAAGAATACAGCTCCAGATTTGTGAAAGTTGTCAATACACGCACAGTAGTTTCAGCGTCGCTGTATCAGACAGGTTAGGGCAGTCTGACCCAAAAGTCAGCTAGTCAAATAACAAGGGTTAACAAAAAGGCATACAGCAGTGACAGTCACCTAGAGTGCAAAGGCATAGCAATTTATAATCTGGAAATTAACTGCAGTTTTAAACTGTCTAAAATCAGGTGCTCATCAGTACTATAAATCTCTGCATTGCTGCACCATAGGATGAAAAGTCCTGTCCTGAGTATCACAGAATCAGAGATCGGACTGGAAGATGACTCAAGGATTTGCATCATCTGCTACAAGGCCTTAGAAAAGGATATGGTGCGCAGGCTAGGCTGGTTGTATGAAGCATTAACAGTGCTGGGCTGGCTGGCTCCTTGCACAATGAAGCAGGGGATGCAGGACTTTCTAGAGCTACATCCAGGAGTGTTACAGCTGTATCTACTGCAGGGAAGCACTATGCCACCACAGTCCTTGGAGCTGCAACTCAGCCACCGTCTTCCCAGGACCAAGGTGAGGTCTGCATCTTCCTTCATAGATACCTCAGATCCTTCGCATGTTCTTTAGTACCATATTGTTTTATCATCTCCAGAGGAGAAAAAGGGCCAGAAAAATACCACATGCTGTCTCCTGAGAGCTGCACAAAAGTACACAATCGCTGACTTTGAAGGACATGTTGGCATGTGAAACTGTTGCAAATCCTCCTTTAATTTGCTGTCCCCAGAACAAATTCCCTGCCTCTGAAGAAAAGTCCCCCACCTATCCCATTCCAGGTACATCTGATGAGTTCCTTTCCCTTACCTGAACATAATCCAAAACCATGCCTGCCAAGACCATACCAAGCCCAGCTAGGAGGTATGGCAAGAGCACTTGTAGACAAATTGTGATGGCTGACTCTTCCTGTGACTTTGCCATGGCCGCTTTCTCCTCAGCCAACAGCTTCTGCTGTGCAGGCAAAGAGGCATCCTCTGCCTCCTGGCTGCCAAGCCGTCTCTCTCTGTGTTTACCCTTGCTCTTTGCTTTGTGCCTGGATCGCTCTCCATTCCTAGTCCTGCCCTCTTTTTTCCTCTGCCGAACTTCCTCACCTTTCATGGTAGCTTTCTTCAATCACAAAGTTTTTCTGAAAAACAAATTCAGAAACAATGAGATAACAAAAGGAGTCATCAGATGGGTCAAAAACAAGAAGCCCTTTAGTATTTTGTCCACTCCACTAACCTGAAGGCAAACTACCACCTACTCCCAAAATCCTAGATGCTCTGTTGACCCAAATAATAGTACCTAGTCTACCATCAACTTTGTATGGCATCAAATTCATCTCCCTTTCTGTAACTGCATCTCTCTTCCCAGGCCTATGTTCACACTGGAGTGCTTGCTGTGCATCCTGGCTCCCACCTTGAGAAGGCCTAGAAGGATGCAGAGGGTGCTGCACACAGCCCACATTCTGGACCCACCAGCTCTCACACTGGGAGTCATGAAAACTGAGGAGCCCAGCAGAATCCAACCCTTTTTTAGGTTCTGACCCCTAAACCATGAAATAGAAGCGGTTCACATTGTAGCATCCTGCAGTCCAGCAAAGGGTATAATTCACACCTAGCATAGTACAGCTAGCTGTTCACCACTCCTCAATAACAGGATAACTCTTTGATCTTCTTTCTAATCTGGATGCTTTTTCTTCCTTTTGTGCCTTAGTTGACACGCATGCACTATGTGACTCATCTATCTAAAGAAGCTGCCATGATCCCACAGCATCTTGTAAGAAAAAAAAGAAAAAAACAAGCAAAATTGTTACCAGTCGTCCTTTTCCTAGCATCATGTCTCATTTCTTGATATAATTATCATTCATCCTGCCTGCCCCACTGCTGGTGTAGGCAGTGCCCCAAATCTTTCCCCACTGTCTCCTATCAGCATTCGTCCGGGTTAACTGCTGGCAGATGTTCCCTGGTGCTCTCATTTTCAGCATGAGCCCCTAATGCCCCAAGCCCCTGCACTAACACAGGTAGGATTAATCCCTGTCTTGCCCAACATCTGGGGAGCAGAGAAAACAGCTGGGAGGCCCCGCCCCGGGCACGGCGGGGGGGAGGGGGGAGGGCAGGAGAGATGGACAGAACAAAGTCTCCCTCTGCGGGAGGAGGAAACCCGACCCCGTTCCCCGCCCCAGCGCTTACCGGCTCCTTGCCCTGCGTGGGGCTCTGCCCGCAGGGGCCGCGGGCGCAGT
>NW_010557208.1:0-13401 GCF_000687285.1 Phaethon lepturus | reverse complement strand
GGTTGCAGATGTCCCTGCTCACTGCAGGGGATTGGACGGGATGGCCTGGAAAGGTCCCTTCCCACCCAAACTGTTCTGTAATTCCATGATTCAATGATTCTATGATTTTTATCTCACTGCCTATTTGCTTAGTGGCACTTGATAACACTGTGGGCTGCAGTCAGGTCAGGCAGGCAAATGCCTTTTAGGCAGTAAAAGTTAATCTTGGTAACATCCATTTTTCCAAGCACGTTATTTCCCTTGAGAAGTGCTGAGGTACTGAGAGTGTCTGATAATTTTGCAAAAAAATTGCCATCTTTGCTGCTCAATGCAAATGCCATCAGGCGATAAACTGAAATACTTGAGTCCCTAATGCCGTGCTCCTTGGACGTTTCCGTGAACATGTGGTGCAGGGCGATGGAGGTGGAACATGTGTCCCTTTCACTTGAAAAGATTAATGGCATTTTTGAGTTCCCGTATATATGTTTCATGAAGTGCTGTGTACTGAGAATAGTGGGGTTTTTTGTTTAAGAAGCGTCTCTTCAATCACATCTTTAATAAATCTCTCAGAAACTTTGCTTCACATGACAACATTTGGGAAAGGTCATGCAACAGTGACGGATTTCAGTGTCTTACTACGTGGAAAACTGATTGAGTAGGCTCTTTGAATTAAAATTAACTACCATCAGATATTTCTCTTTCTCCTTTATGGAGTACCAGTTACTTATGCAGAACTGGTGCTATCCTTGCAACCAGAGGAGATGGTCTCCTTTTCCCCTCCCAATTCTGAGGGTCCAAGTATCCCATAGATAAAACTGGTTAAATCCAACATATTTTGGAGAAAGAATAGCCATGCCTCTGGAGCAGCGAGGGAATTTGGCTGAATGTCCTTCTCTGTTCACCTGGCATGCCCATTTTATGACCGGCTTGCCTCCACTGAAGGTCTCATGGGTGGTGGGACCCCTGTGGGAGGAGACCCCTGGGATGATGGCAGCTTTTTCCCCCCATCCACCCCATGTGTGTGGAGACCTCCATAACCAGGAGGTTTGTTGTGTGCATGCCCTCTCTCCTCCTGAGATTTAGGGTGGGTGCCACGTGCAGCTACACTCCTTCTGCTCCTCTCCAAGGGAGTAAGACAGTGTGGTGCAAGCTGCTTTCTGCACCACCTCCCTTCCCTTGCTGAAGCGGGATGAATCTCACTGTTCCTCCTGCCTTCCTGGGAATCTTGTTTGCTTTCTCTGTGGCAAGGTAACATGGAAGTGGTGAGGGAGAAGGGAGGCAGGAGGCTGCTGCAGGGTCTCCACACATCACTGCGCCAGACTTGGACCAGCCCCAGAACCAGACTTGGTCTGAGCTTCTGCCTTGCTGCCTGCCACTGAGGAAACACAAAAGCCAGCCTTGCCTGGAAGCTTTGCAACTTGCTGCAGGAGGTTCCTGGTCTCACTTGAACCACCTTCTCTTCTGCTGAGGATGCAGGTTGTCCACTTGCGCACTGCAGGCACGCAGGCTGCAGGGGTACAGCCCACCCAGGCACAAACACTCTGTATTTCTCCAAACCACTCCCTTCTCCTAGAGCTATATGCTGACTTGTCGTTCAATTTATTATTGACTGTTACAGACGGAGTCTCTGGTTCTGTTTATATGATTATCTGAGCAGTATATTGCCTTACTCATCTATAAGGAAAAACGGGTAAAAATCAATGTATACAATATTCTACAGACAGCAGATCTTGACTCAGTGTCTGCACAGGCCTTTATTATATAAGATAGACATGCTGGCATCATTTCTTTAGCTTACTAGCAGAATTAAATGTTCACTCATCACTGCAGGAGGAACCATGCATGTCTACAAGCTGAAAACATCTAAAACACATCCAGAATGGTTTTGTGTGCAGCAGAGCTGAGACAAATCATCTTCCTCCGCTTTATGGATCATGGTGGGCAGATTATTTTTTTTAAACAAATGCAGCAGTGAGTTTATTCTGTATTGGACCTTGGAGGACTGACCCAAGAGAGAGATGTTATGAATGCTTAAATGAACAGAAGAGATTAAATCAGACTTCCTGCCATATTAGACACCAGAGACACCCCTCCTTGATTGAGATTTCTCCTTTTTGCAAGTTCTCCAGTATAATGAAACCACAAGGATATGTGGACTATCCACAATAGCTCTTTATTTCCCTAAAATCACTCCATAAACTACCTAGGAAGAGACTGTCTCTGGAACCACTGACTTCTTCGCGGCTTCAATTGAAATGTAGCACAGGAGTTGGAGGGCGGAAGGGAGGGACTGATGGACACAGGCAAGGGCTCGCACAACCCTTCCTATGAGAAATCATGTCAACAGGTGCTCTTGACCCCAAAATATTAAGTACTCTTGCCCGAGAACTGCTCTGCTATCTTAACATTTTTTTATCCCAGTGAATTTGCGGACACTTTGCCAAGGCTGATGCTAAACTGCCACAGGGAAGAGGCTGGTAAGACACATACAAACGTAACTTGGTTCGGTTGGAGAAGCAGCAAGCATTTTCATCTCTGTAAGCTCTTACTATTAAAGTTTTTGGGTGAGTTTTCAACCAGCTTACAAGATGCTGAATGTCCTCTGCAGG
This sequence comes from Phaethon lepturus, assembly GCF_000687285.1. Taxonomy (NCBI): domain Eukaryota; kingdom Metazoa; phylum Chordata; class Aves; order Phaethontiformes; family Phaethontidae; genus Phaethon; species Phaethon lepturus. The sequence continues at coordinate 10,813 of NW_010557208.1, read as the reverse complement.
GTCTTCAATGCACGGAGCTCTCATCAGCTGTGGGTCTTTGTGGCACAGCTCATTTCCACCTTCTGCACTGAGTATTTTTGACCATCCCTAGTACAAATTTTTAGTAAGTATTGATAAGCTTTTCCTTGAAAAATATATTTTTATGATTAGCAAACTTTATAGCTGCATGAGGAAAAGATTTAATTTCTGGGGAGAAATTAACCTATACCTTAACAACTTTTTAATCTATTAGCCTTTTGATTGTTAATTTTATACTAATAACCAGCAGGAAAAGCAAGCAAGATGCGTTCACTGAGCAATCAAATGTATGTTTTTACAGTGTATGCTTCAGAAGACATTAAGATAGTTTGGCCTTGCCCCCTTATCCTAGCCTATCCTATATTATTTTGATTTAAAAAATATTGTTTTCTGCTGCATAATTTTATACCACGATTATGGCTATTTAAAGGGGCTTCCTGTGAAGGACAGGTATTTGCTAAAGTCTCCCAGTAACCCAGCCAGAGATCACATATACTTAGATGGGTCTGGTTGGGTTGTTAGCCTTGACCATCTCTTTTTAAGTCCAATCATACTCTTTGCACAAGAAAACTGAATGTGGCTCGTCTCTAGAGTGTTAAGTTTCACTATTTTTGAGTGGCAAATGAGATCTCTGCCAAGTAGCAAATGGCTTTGTCCAAAGCTGAGGTCAAGGTCTTGCTTGTTGACCATTTGAGAAACAATCACAAATAGAGAGGTGATGAAGAGGTGAGAACTTGTCTTCCTTCTTTGGCCGTTGATCTCCAACAGCTTGAGTAGCATTAATGAACTTAGCTGTAAATTATTCATATTCTCAGTTTATTGCCAGAAAAACAGAGACAGAGATCAGTTGAGACTGCACCTCCTGCAAATACAAACCAAAAATACTTAGCGTGAGATTAATCTCTCCTAATTTTAGGCATCTCCAGTGTGGAGGCTACAAATGGGCTCCTTGCCGTGGCTCTGTTTGCAGAAACACACCCCAAATTTACCAGCTGAGGCAAGTACTGGTTTTGTTCCTCCAAAATGGCATCAGAATGATCGCATTTCCCTGTGCGCGCCTCATCCTGCCTTTCTTCTCCCTCCTCTGCATCACCCCACAGGCACTAGAGCTAAACGGAGACGTCATCCTGCGCCCGTCCAAGGCCAAGGTTAGGCTTTGTTTTCTCTGGAAGGATGAACTCATGTCCTTAAAGGAATCTATTTAAAAAAATAAAATAAAATCGGGCTGACCTTAAACTTGGAGCAGTCTCCTGTTTTGCATAACTGCTACAGAACCAAAGTGAGTATGTAGCTGATCTGTAACGCTGTAGTTTAGAAAGGGCATCCATCCCCACAAGAGCCAGCTTGTGTTGCAGAGCAGTGTGTGCTCATGAGATGGGCTCTGATACCGGGACATAATTGCTTTCCTAATATCCATGTATTATTTATACTCTGCTACTGTTGCAACCAGTGGCAAACTCCTTTTGACTCCAGATCTGTTGTTACTGCAGTGTATTTATTAGAGCAATGCAAGGTCGGGCTAACCTCAGTTATTCATCTGTAAATGACCCAACCGAAACCAACAGCCTTAGTGCAGTAACACCCGTGTAAGCGAGATCCAAATCAGGACTCGGGAGCATTAATTTGCTTTATTGCCATAACTTGATAGATGGTTATTAAGTACTTTAAGTATTAATGCTGCTGCTTTATTCATAACACAGAGCTACGTCTTACAAATTTCCTAGGTATTTCTTCAGGAGAAGGGCTTGATGGGAAAGCAGAGCAAGGCACGCACGCCAAAGATGATCAGGTCCACAGTGACTGAGGCAACCTTAGTCTTCAAACTCTGGTCGCTAGAGTCAGTTAATACCTTTGCAATCCACAGTCCAGAAATCATATATATAAAAATATCACCCTGCAGAAAATGGTTGGTGTGGGTTTTCACATTACTCCGATGTTCTTCAAAGTGAAATTACAGACTGGAATGGGCTGGGAGCTTCACTGGCTTAAAATCTAACTCAAAATATCGATGCAGTCAGCTCTCCATTACCTCTGGCGAGAGGAGGCAGAGCCAACCTGGCCAAAGAAAAGCCCAGGGAAGGAAAGCAACAGAGTCCATGCAAAGACATTTCTGGCCATCGTTTCTAATATACCCTGCTTGAGGCCGTTAGTGTCCCTGCTCACCACCTGTGTGCTGCTTTCCTTGTTCTAAGCATGTCTTCCCTGCCTTTATCTTTCCAAAGACATGTCCTTCACCATTGCCTTTCTCCACCTGCGCTAATCAGGGAGACCTAAGGCACATGAGGGCAATCACCGCTATCACCATCTGAGGTGTTTGGTTATGGCTTGAGCTAACTCATGCTTGTGTCAGATGGAGGCTACTCAAAAAAATCCCTATTCTGGCTATGAGAGAGTTTGGGAAGTCAGTGCCCTCCCACGGCACTTGTGGGTCCATCAGTGTGGTGCTGGGCCACCCATCCTGGCTGTGCAGGCAGAGAACTTGGCTCCCCATGGGCAATAGCTCACAACCATGCAGAAAATCTGAATTTAATGGCAAAATATCTAAAATATTGTCCCCAAGCCAGTCAGTTGTACTGGATTTAGGTAGGTGCTCTGTGTAAGTGAGGGGGGTACAGCACGGTTCTTCTGCTCTTTGCTGAATCCAGCAGCTCAAGAATGCTATGGCCTTGACGCTTGTGTGATGAAACATCATCATCATCCCACTGATAACTGGCTCTCTGGTTTGAATGAGGGTTGTCTGCATGCTTTTCCACTTTTCTTGCTTTTTGGGGAGTTTTCTCTGGTGGGGTAGGTATATCTAGAAGGGGTAACTATTGCCAGATCAAAGGCATGCCAAATGAACCACATCTAAAAATTTCCCAAGCATAAATTTTATTTTTCAATGAGCATATTAATGCAGCACCTGAGTAGCATTTTTCCTCTCATTATCACATTCACTGGGACTGATACGAAAAAGACCTAAAAAGGGCAAAGAACCCAACGCAATGGTCAGCTGCCAGATAGGAGGCCCAGGGTGAGAAGGATGAGGTGGGCAGGCTGGTGCTGGGAGCTGGTCCCATGTGCTTGGAGCTTCTCCATATGCTTGGAACATATTTTAATTCAAAGGAATGAAAAGACCTTTCCCTTTGTATTGATTATTCCTGTAATTTTTTTCTTTAAATTAGGTCCATGCCTTTCATTCACACACAACCCCCTGGGTTTCCATTTGATAAGCTCTGGTTCATTGATTCTCCTTTCAGCAAGACCCCTTGTCTCCTCTTCACTGCCCAACAACGCTTGAATCAGTCCACGCCTTCTGTAGCTGAATTAAGTTATTTTCCACTTTGCAACTTAATCCAGACTAACTTGCAAATATAAGAGAGCTGGCACATTTTAATTTATTTAAAAATAGGCAGTAATCAGAGGGAGAACGGAGGTTAGTCAAGAACTCTCTTTGTTTAGGAAATCCATGTTGCAATATATCTTATTCTTTATTAAACTCCAAAGTCTAACTCAGACTGACTTTTGGACTATATCTCCCATTATCCCTTTAACTTATGATTTATATCTCAAACAACAGGCTTTGAACTTCTGACTCAAAACATTTCTAATACTTCGGTCCTTTAGCTCTTCGAAGCGGTTTTGTTCACTAACTGGCTCCATTATTTGTTCCAAGGTTTGTCTTTTTGCGTTTATAAAAGCCAATAAAGCAAAGACTACTTCAATATGTGCTCACATATACACAAACTCTGAAAACTGGGGTATGCTCATAAACAACCATTTGTGGAAAAGTGCTTTGCCATCATAACAAGTAAACCGTTAAACAAGGCCTAAATTCAGTATTTTCTCTCTGAGGTGTGGTATGCTGTAGGGTGAACGTGCCTGGCTGGGACCTGCTGGTCCATGCTGCGTCGCAGGCTGGCAGTGCCGCTCCAGCTAGTGCTTGAGCAGAAACTCCCCTAACACCCACCCCGTAACACCCTGTGGTGGGCTTGATATGTTTAATGTCTTCAAAGTTCAATATTAAGACTTAAGATTTGCTCTTCCAAAGAGACTTCGTGAGACATCACTTGCTCAAGTTTGCTGTTGGCCTGCAGCAATGGATGGATCTTCATAAAACCAGGTGCATAATTCTTTATTTACTGTTTTAATTACAGTAGAAAACTTTTCCTTTTCCAAAAGAAAGTACATCTGATGAGTTGTGACCTGGGGAAGAACTTCAGATGGTGTCTTCAAACCAGGGTTTCTGGATCATGTTTTCCTAAGGCTTCTGCACTGACCTAATTTTGTTTCTGTTGCAAGTGGTGACCTGTCCTTTGGTCGAGCGCAGGTGAAGCTGGCCATCGTGCACAGCTCTCCCCAGTTGTTCTTTGTTCCTTTGCCCAAGCAGAAAACGCTTGGGAAAGAGGGAGGATATCTGTGCTCAAGTCTGAGTACTGAAAACCAAACAAATACCGTAAGGTCTATTTAACTTCAGGACTGAAGATACTATCTGTTGTATAGGATAGACCATCAAACAAACCTGCTCTGTGCCTTGAGAAGGGGATTTTTCTGTTCTTTGTACTGATGTTAAAAGTCAGAAACCGGAGGGGTTTTCCTCCTTTATATGAAAAGATAAAATGGATCTAGTCCATAATATATTGAGAAAGTCAAGGTGAGTTAAATGGGAGAAATGAAATTATGGGTGAAGCCTGAAATGGCAGAACATCTGCTTAATGTGCAATTAATTATTCCTCCTCCCCTCCCTGCCATGTTATCATCTCCCCACCATCTCTCAGAGGTCAATAGGTCCTTGCTGGCTTCATATTTTTTTAAAGCTCTCATTAACTCTGACCGGGCTCTCAGCTGAGAGCGAGCTGAGATGCCTTTGGCACGTAAGTACCCTGACTCCCCTCCTGGCTGCCTTGGCCAGTTCCTCTGCTGAGGGCACCTGAGACCTGGGGAAGAAGGTGTTCTCTCTCAGGTGGCTTCATTTAGCAATCTGCAACCAGCAGCTGAAGATGGGAACCGGCTGAGCACCAGTAGAGCAAGAGCAATCGCCATGTGGTGGGGAAAGAAGCTCCAGTCTGCTGGTAGAGTAACAATTTTCACCTTTCTGTCTTTTATACCCCAAGCTCTAGATGTGCTCAGACCCCTTTTCCCTCCCCCAAGAGAGTCCCAACAAAGTCAATTTGCGGTATATCCAAAAGTTATAATGTGATTTTTTTTTTTTTTTTTTTTTTTTTTTACCCACCAGAATTACAGAAGGGGAAAAAACCCCCAAACCTTAAGACTCTTTTATCTCTGTAAGGAGTATGTAACTAAAATATGCAGATAAAAAGTCTTGAGGCTGGAGGCATGCAATTTTGAATCAGCTTCTGTTTATCTTGAGCCTGATGCCAATATTTTGCAGTCAGGTAGAAAACCTAAACTGGGACCATTTTTTTTAAAGTCTCACCACCTTGTCCTCTGCAGGAAAAGACAGGTGAGATAAAAAATGAGTGCTGCTCTTTAGCACAGGTGGAGGATATTGGTAAAAATATGCATAAATTGAGGCAAAGAGGAGCAGAGTGTTCTGTTCACTCCTCTGCCACAGCTTTGCCCTCGAAGGAGCTGAATTTACGTAAGTTAATAATGGGGAAATAAAAGCTTATGTGGTGACTTGATAGCTTATGATTATAGTAAACTTCCCCAAATCCATATGATTGTGGGGGTGTGTAGCCTAGGCTGCTGCAGTGTGAAATGAGGGGTTTATTGTTTAATACCTTAAATGAAACAATGCAGACTAATACAGACTTGGAGATCTGGCCCTGGCAGCAAGGGCTGAACTGTGCTGAAAAAGTTGGTGGTAAAATGGTACAGGGTGAGGAGCCTTTTGTGCTTTCCCTGCTTTATTTATCTTTATTTGCATGTGAATGTTGTGCTAGTAAATCTTAAAAGTCTCTGTCAAAAGACCAAGAAGAGTTATATTTTCACAAGCCATCTATTAACTCTATATTTGAATTGTTCTGCTTTGTGCCTTCTCATGACAAGATGTGTGTGTCTCAAGAAAAGGCATGATTTGTTCTTTATGCATTGGAGACAACGTGCTGTTGAATTTTGGAGCAATGTCCTGTTCTTTGAACAGCTCTAATGTCACCGCTGGCATCCCTAATTTGGACTCTGGGGTCTGAGGCTTAATTTTAAGCGCATCTCGAGTGTCTGCTGGCCTGGAACCCAAGCAGAGGATGGAGGAGGCAGAGTGTTGCATGATCCTAATCACTGACCTCCCATGGTGGGCGAGGTGCCATGGTCTAGGTTAGCTGAAGTTATACTTTGACGACAGCTCTTGGTTAAGCATGTTGCAAAAAATGTTAATGCTGAAGTATGCATGTATGAGGGTGTTTTAATAGCTTAACATTAAGTATTCCATAAAATATCATATGTTGCTTATCACCCCCTTTTTTGATGGGTTTTGAATATCTTGGTGACTGTTCCATGTTGTGGCAAGGGATAATGAGGAGAGGTATGTCCTCAGCTCTGCCCAGAGCCCGGCAGGATTGCATAGGCTGCTCTTCTAGTGACACCAGCAGGAACTGGTGGCCTTTGAAGAAAACATCAATCAGCGATGTCCTGGGGATTTTTTCCAGAAAACCTTCTGACTTGAAGAGTTTACACAAAAGGGGAAGGAATTGTGTGCCTTCTGGTTAAACAGCTGAATGCAGTAAGTGGCTGCGCACCCAACGCATGCTACAAAGAGCATTGCGTTCCCCATGAATGAGGCAGCAGTGAACTTCATCCACCATAACATTTAAAAGGTTGTTTAGTTTGGCAAGCGCTAGCTCCAGTGAGACTGCAGACAGGTTTGCAGTGAAGGAGGTACTCAATTACTTTGATGGGTTGATGACATTAAGTCTCAAGCCAAGCCACCACAAGCCAAGCTTGAGATGCTAAAGCTGGGAACCACACCTGGCTACAAGGTGCTGGCTTATGGCAGGATGGGTCTGAGAAGACAGGAGCTGAAGTTGTCCGGCCCCTGTGAAAACATGCCTCTGTTTAGGACAGCAATACTTGGAAATTTTGGCCTTGTGCAACTTCTTTGTGAAGGGAATGGAAAGAAATTGCACAAATGCTTTCTCTGCAAAGAGCTGAAATTCCCGTCTGGATTCAGGGAAGGCCCACAAAGCCCAACAGGCAAAATCTTGCCTCAATCCGGTTCAGTAAGAGCTTCCCACTAAGGGCAGGATTCTACCCCGCGGGCTGAATCACATGCTTAGAGTTGATCAGCTGCAAAAGCGCTTTCTGAACTGAGCCTTTGCCCCCTAGAAAATGCTGGGAATTGGTTTGCTTTCAGTTGGATTCTCAGTTCAGTTGGTTGGCAGAGCTGACCTCAGCATGGGTTATGACTTATGACTCCCAGACCGGGGATGTGCGGTAATACCATTTCCCTCTTCATCTTTGGTTGGAAAGGTGCCCTCCACGGTTTTTTCATAGCAGATTATTTCACCTGTTTGATATTGTACGTCTGCCTTGCTCGTTCACCTTCATCCTTCGTGTCCTGTAGTCCGTTGCAAAGGCAGCGCCGGCTGGGCTGGGTTACTTTTCTCTCTCCTTTTCATTTGTGTACATGCTTCAGATGCTGTTGGTCCTTGTATACTCTTCCTGTGCATATATACATATATGCACATAGACGAGCTCTCTTTGCTCCTGCCATATTGTCCCTTTCTCCTAGCAGATAGGAAATACGAGTAACTGCCCTTCTCCTCTTGTTCCTGGAGTTTAGCTGTGTGGTAACGTCATGCTTATTTATGATCATGTAGGTGGATATTGGGGGTTGGGCTTAAAACAGCATTTCCAGGAATCTAATTTTGAAGCTAACGGCGTGAAAACCTGTCATTGCTTGTTTGCTTCTTGACAGCTGTGTAGCTGGTACTACAACGCAGAGCAGTGGGGATTTCTGCCCAGGTACTTCTGCGTGCCAGGTATGCCAGGGCTGGTGCAAAACCTTCTCGGGAAGCTCGGTGGGTTGGGTGTTGAGCCAGACTCTCAGTTAGGTACTTTTGGCTCTTAATCTACATTTTACAGGCTGAAAAATAAATAAATCTCTGATCTTCAATACATGAAAGAAGTCCACAGGTATGAAAGAAGGTTTACCGTGAACTTCTACTGCAATGGGAAGTGTCCTTGTGGAAATAGGGGTCCCTGCGTGGGAGCCCCTCCCTGTGTGGCTCTTACATAACACCCTTGCAATAGTCTCATCATCAAGCTTGCAAAACATTAGAAAGCTCAAACAAGAGTAGTGAAAAGCTTGGCAATGTGCCCGAAAACTAACAAGTCAAGCAGCTTCGTTTATCTCGTCATGGTCTCTGCGCGCCGGTGCCTTCCTGGGCACCCAAACTCAGTCTTGCTTCAATCTAGCAGGCATCAACACCGACGATGACGTTGGGAGCTGAAGTCAGACGTGGGCCATGATGAACCATTATTGTGACTATGCTGAATTCTCGTATTGGAAGCTTTGTTTTTAAAAAATACATTTAACTACAAGTGTAAATGTTGCCATCCAATCTGACCAGTCTCAGTGCTGTACGGATCTGGGGTCACTAGACCAAAATCCAGCTGTTTACCGTGAGAGGTAGAAATGTCAGCACAAATAGGTGTTAAACGTGGATTGCTGCTCACCTGTGCTGTAATATAATTTATTAGTCATTCTGCTGGCAGGAGGTAGCCAAGCATGTCTTGTCTTGAGGCAGAGCTTTATCTCTGGATAGCCCATTAGATTTGTCATGCTGGAGGGTGCTTTGATTTCAGAGGGGGCAAGAAATCAATCGGTCTCAGAAATAAAGTTCAGGGCAGGCTGGTTATCTGGTTCCCTAACATTATATGTGGACCTGAGTGTTTGCATCCGTCGTGGGATGGAGATGACTTCTGCAGCTGCGATGGAGTCACCTCCGGACAAATAATACAGAGGATACTTGGGGAGGCAATTGGTGTAGTGCATTTTGGGGAAGCGTATTTGCATGCTTACAGCTTCTTACAGCCCTATTCAGATAAGGTATAGCAAGCAGCAAGTCCTGCAGGAAATAACTAGATGAGCTCTGACAGCCTGAGAGTAAATCCATGGCACAGACAGATAAGGGTTATTAATATTTCTTGGGTTAGGTCTGGATCCCTGTAACTTTGAGAGCTTTTCTATGTCAGCTTAATAGAAAGTTTTGTATTTATTTGGTGTTATCTAGGCAAGTTCAGCAGCAATTATTTTACTTTTATCGTTTCCCAGACACACATGCACTCTTGTTTCTTGGCAGTTTGTAACAATGCCTCTAATCCTCCTTGGCAGAAATCTTCTAAACTAATTCTCTTAGCAAAAATATTTTAGTTGGTCGTATTCTATCACTGATACAAGAATGGAGGCGAAACAATATCCGAGTGAAGAAACTTTGGCCGAAAGTTGACTTTCTTTCAGTGCCCGTCTCAAGTAGTTTGTGTGCTGCAAAGTCTTAGTTCTTCCTCAAGATAAGGATCTTCGCGGGGAGGAGGAGGGTGGCATTATGAGAGGTAGGCAATGCCACCAGCGTGACTCGGAGATTTGGTGTGAACCAAAAGAGAGAAATAAACCCATTCAGCCCACGTGTGTAAGCAGACTCACAATCACCACTTGAAATCCAGTATCATAGTTGGGATGGGGTTTGTAAGAGTAAAAACACTTCCAGTCTGCAAAAGCACTACAAAAGGCTTTGCTTTGGTAGCTTCCAAACAAGAGGTCTTGGAAATTCAACCCTTAGCTGTGTTGTAAGCTTTCTGGGGATGATTAGTGTTTGAAAAGATGAAGACAACACACATGTCTGGACAGGATTGCAAAAAAAAAAAAAGCTTTGATTTTTTTTTTTTTTAAAAGGAAATAAAACCCCAGCAGTTTTGCAGCTGTTCTCAGCTCTCCATCCTCTCTGATCTCTCCTAGGGCAGGGTTAAGGCACAGGACTTTCAGCTGGGGTTGATCAATGGCTGATGCGTTGTGCTGAACACACAAATTGGAAAGAAAAGACGCCAGATGTTTGGTGTGCTTCACGTCCAAGGTGCTTTGCAAAGAAATGATTGTTTTTAACAGCTTGAGATGGGGTCCTTTTTCAGTGTGTGACACTATCTTTACCCCAGACTTTTGGCAAGACCTTTGACCTTCCCTCTTTGAGGCCCTGTCTGCAAAGAGCTCTTAATTATATTTTCTGGGGTTTAGAGATGAAAGTAGCTGTGTCAGTCCAGGTCCTCCAGCGGGTGCTAGGAGATGTATGTAAAGTGTAGGATTTTGCACCTTCCTTGTAGTGTATGTTTGACGGCTGCGTCCGGCGGCGATCAGAGCTGTTACGGTAAGCTTCCTGCCTTGTATCAGTGATGGGCTATTACCCTGCCCGCGAGAGAAAAAGAAGAAAGGATCCAATCTGTACAGCAATAGCAGAAGACCTCTGGTAGGTCGGAGAAGAGCGTGAAGATGTGCGATGGGCAGAAAGCAATACCTTCAGTAGGTGATCACGGTATGACAATTTCTTTGTTAGAACTTCTACATCCCCTGGATTTGGAAAAGGCAGGGCCATCCTTGCGTGTTCTTGGGTGGGATTCATCCCTGCGCGTGGAGACGCCTCGTCTTAGCAGTATTCCATCGACCCTGGCAGAGGTGTGGGGTGGGCCGCTGGCGTGTGGACAGCTATAGCACATATTTAGCTGAGATGGGCCCCAGCTGGGAAGCCCTACCCAGGTACATGGACATGTGTGTCACAGGGCAGCAGCAGCATCTGGGGCTGAAGGAAGAGCAGGACTTACCGCGTGGTAGCTGAGCAGCTGCCGCGATTGAGAGACGGAGACCCAG
>NW_010557207.1:0-22844 GCF_000687285.1 Phaethon lepturus | reverse complement strand
AACCGGAGCGCGGAGCCGGGCTCATCAGCCGCGCTTGCCCCCGGTCTCCGGCCGGTGAGGGTGCTGTTCGCAGCCGCGCTTCCGCGGTCCCTTGCCGCACCGTCTGCGGGAGAAACACAGTAATGAACCGGCACCGAACCCACACCGCCGCGCTCCCGCCTGTCTCGCCTCCCGGTGCGGAGACTGGGGGAGCCGTCGGGACGACGGAAAGTGCCGCAGGGGCGTTCTCCTGCGGCCCCGCTGCCTGTCGCCTCGGTAACCTAATTCTTAACGCGGCTGGTCCGCCCGTCCCGGTAGCGGTGCCGGTGCCGCACGGCTCGGCCGCCTAGGGGCTTCGGCCCCAACTTCCCTGAAAGTTCCAAGGGTTTCCAGACCGCAGCGACGAACCTTCCGTTCCTGAAGCACCTGCCGTGCTTCCTTACGGCACAGGCTTACACCGGCTTAATGTGCCTTGGGAGCAGGTGGGAGTTTGAATCTCTTCCAAATTCAAGCACTTAGAGCGAGATCGAACGCTCCAGTCCCTCTCGGTGGTGGGAGCCCAAGGTCAAGGCTGTGAGACTCAAGTGCCCTTCTCAGTGCTGGAGTGTTTTGTGCATATTTCTGTGTGCTCCGGAGTAGCATCACAAGTGGAGCGCTAGCAAAATTGGAAACACTGAATCCCTCAAGTCGCTTAGGTAGTAGACGGCTGCAAGGAAGGGTCACCTGTGCGCGGCCGAGTGCGCAAATCCAAGTCCGGATGACTGAGGAATCTCGTCTGGGGTCTTAGTAGCGGAATGCTTTGTGCTGTGGCTTGGGATATGTCAGGGGAGCGTATTAGTTGTGCTGGGCTCCTTTTAAAAAGCCACTCCAGGGTCGAGCAGGGGACTGGTTCATAATGCAGACGTATTTGAGGTATCAGCCTTTCACATAGGTGATTAGTTTCATTTCTGTCTATTACCTGGAACACAAGTAAAATAGGAAGAGTAGAAGTTTTACATTTCTGTGCTTTCAGCAACATAGTGATTATACTTTCAGGTCATTTCCAGGTGGTTTGCACAAAGCACTTTCCTTCAGAATCAGAAGTTTTAATTTTACTGTGTGTAGCTATTTTTACAGTGCTAACCAGATTTTATCATTTGTATTTGAAAGGTTGTGTCCCCCCCATAATTCTGCATGCTTTTCAAGACCTCTGGTATGTGCATAAAATGGACTTAGATGATGTTTAACAGTTTTATCAATTACAATGTTATAATTGGAGATTTAATTCTGAGTGCTGTAGTCAGACCCCATGTGATCTGACATCATATTCCTAAGTTAAAGAATGCATTTATTATGCCATTGTCCAGTTACACACGAAGTAAAAATTAGGACTGTCAAATAAATTCATTGATTCTGTTTTAGATTATTTATTATTAAGTTACACTTAGACTGAAGTCACCAATGCTTCAAGCAAGCATTTAACAACCAGCAAACACAGACTGCTTTTGACAGAGGTGTTGAGGAGAATGTGTTTTGTCTACATAACGCGTAAAACCACACAGTCGCATCCAAGATTTTCTGAAGCGGTGATAATATTCCTAATGACTTAATGGAATAGGAATTTCACATTTGTGTAGGGCAAAGTCCCACCAGAATTAATGGTGACATTGTTGGCTATGCCAAGCTGTTAAAAGAAAAAGTTACCAAATCAAGACAAGAATGTCAACGTCCATTATGGCTATCTAAAAATTATATTCTAATAACTTCCAATGTATGAAGCAAGTTACTTTAATATTAGTTGGTACATGTGATAGGAAAAATGTATCCCTGAATAGGATGTTCATACCTGATCCTGAGGAAAGCTTGGATTAGGTTTCCACTGTGTCTGGACACCAGGTAGCATCCTGCCCAGAGGGTACCTTCCGCAGGCTTTCCTGAATGTTGCTCGTCCTGGTCAAGGTACCACTTCACAGTTACAACAGTTTTTTTTCTGACAACGGATGTTCTAATAGGAAATATTCATAGACATGGTCTGGATGACTGAATTTCAGCTTGATTGAGAACTTTGTCTGGCTAAATTATGGACATTGGAGTAATTATTGGGATAGTTTTTGTGTGCCTCAACAAAGGTGGCAAAATGTTATTTTACACTTGCCTTTGGCGGGAACTTTTCTTCCTGTTTGCAATTACACATAGTCAAAACAATTCCCTTGTATAGCTATGATAATCCGAAGAGTGGTTTTGGTAATAAAAGGAACATTGAAATGAACCCTTGGTTTTTCAAGGTACACCATCAGGGGGGCCTTTCAGACTGCATCAGTCAGACAAAAACAGCTGCTTCGGTTCTACTCCATGAACAAGACACGTCTTATTTGCTGCTTCAGTTCATCACTAGAGTGAATTTGTTTATCTAACTGTGCACGGTGAACGAGAGGACCACTAATGCAGAAAGTTAGTGTTAGCTCATCAATTCTGAATATATTTAAGAGAGACTTTCAGTTCTTAGAAACTTATTACGTGGGCCAAAATATCCCACCTGAATCTAAAATATTCTGTTTGCTAAATGGGTACTTTTGTTTCAATAACAGAAAAAAAATTTTGTATGTCGTTCAGTTTGCCTTGCGAAAATTCATAGTCATCCACAAACCATATGGCTTTCTTACCTCTAGTAGAGAAATATCTCTCTGCATGGCAGATACAGTATGTCAACAGCTGTGATCAAATATAAGTAGAAGTGGGCATGGATGAATCAGAATCTCTTTTAAAGTAGACCTGTTGGAGACCAAAATTTCTCATATTTCAGTCCATGTATAACTCCATTATAGAATTACATTTCCCAAAACAGTTTATAGTTCATCACAGCTACTTTCTGTTGTAGGGGCCAAAATGATTCATTAAAATAAAATAAGTACTCTTCCCCATGATATTTATTTAGGAAATGTCAAGTAGCAGTTTATTCATTTAATGCACATTCAGTTGTGGTGAGAGGATGGCAATCACTGCAGTTACATTTCTCAATCAGTGTTTCTACGCATGCATATATATTTGGTCTCACTTTGCTTTTATCTGTTTCTCACTGTACTGTCTTAAATACTTGTTTTGTGCATAAAATTTACTTATCTTCCATGCATTTTCATTCCACGTTTGTCACATTTCTCTGTCCTTGCCAGTTTTGAAAATGAACAACAGATAGCTCCCAGTATGGCATTGGCCTTTAGTCTTCTACATTTTTTGTACTTTTATAACCATACATTCTTACAATCTAAAAAGACTTACTTTCCACTTTTGGTAGTAAATGTAATATATACCTGCAGTTAGCAGAGATGCATGAGGAATACCATAGATGAAGGCTTTTATCTCACAAGGGGAATCGGTGGCTGTTAGTAGCTGCTGATACCACTGTGTGTAGATAAAGTAGATAAATTGACAGTAATGAAACATGTAAAAAAATATGGTCAAATACATACATAAACCCAACAAGGCAAATATCAGTAATTTAGAGATTCAGATTGTACATATATGCAAATAGTAGAAGGAGAAGTATACATCGGAGCTTTCTAACTATCTATAACTCCCCACGTTGGGTCCTTCATAGCTGCTCCTTCTCCACGCAAAATCCTTCCACCACTCTCAATTTTGTATCTTCCATCTTAAATACTCTCTTTAAAAAGTAAATTTGTAATGTCAAAGGAAAGAGGAGCATCTTAGAGTTGTCAGATTGACCTAAGCTCAGTTTGAACACAAAAAGTTGTTGCAAGTCAGTGTTTATTCTAGCAAATGTAAAGGTTAAGTCTTGTTAATGAAGTTGAAAAGAGTTAGGAAAACGTGAAACTCAGGAACACAAATTTAGGGAGAAATTTGGCACCAGTCTCTTGCATAGTGGTCATTTCAGGTGTCTCTGATACATATTTCATCTTGGAAGCGGAGAGGCTGCTCAAGTGGTGTTCAGCCTCTGGAGTGCTGCCTTTCTAGAGGGAACAACTCGCCTGCATTGCCCTGGAGAGGTAGCAGGTCAGTCCTGGGAATAACAATTCAAAACATTTTTTGTACTGTGTCCTTATTATCTTTCTTTTTTAATTTAGGTGATACTGTTTTTTCAATAATCCCTAACGTGTGGGGGAGACTGCCAATTAATTGTTTAGGCTTGACTGGGATCTAATTGCCCTTAGCATGCCAGGGTTTTTTAATATGTTGATTTCCTACATGAGGTTTATTTTTGTGCATTGGAGGTCAACTGAATTAGTATCCTGTGATTCTTTACTTCTTGACAGTATGTCTTGCATTGTAAAATTTTTTAATGCCTTAATAATGTTATGCAAATTACATATCATAAAATATCAGCAAGGTCTTCAGCAATTCTCCTCGTTTTGCAACTGGATAGCCTGGTGACTTTTCATAGAAACCATATACGGTATTATTAACTCTGATATTCAAGAGGTTAATTTTAAAATAACTAATGTAAGTGATGTTTTCTTAGTAGCTTAACATAAATTTAAATTTACTCTTTTCCTTTCTGGAATTCAAATGGATAAATAGAATAAATAATAGAATAAATAAATAGAACTGCTGCTTTTTTCCCCATAAGTTTTAGTAGCCTGTGAAATCAAAGTGTTACACATAGACTAGGTATGGTTCCTTCACAACACACGGTTTATTTAAAGCACAATATACTACAATTTGTAGATGAGAGTGGCTTTGTCACAAGTATCTGCAGTTCATAGCATTATATGCAGAAAAGGCAACAGTACATCTGAAAATGCAGCATTACTTTTGCTGCCAGTCCTGAAAGACATCGTATTCTATAGTGTTTCCCATCTCCATGCATGTCAGCTTTTCTCCTGCAAAAAACAGTGCAGTTGTGCAAGAGGTGAGTATAAATGAGATGTTTCCAAAAAAATTATTTTGATGAAGTTGAAGAGGGATGCAATTAATTATGATATCCGCTACTTTTATAACAGTATGGATGGTAAGTAACTTGATGACAATTTTCTTAAATGATAATTTAGAACTTACTGCTCCAAAATCTTAACATATATGACACTTCTAAAAGAGAAAGCTTGTCTCTGTATTATTTTTCAGCCTTATTCCTTCTTTTGTTAAGTGATGCATTCTTATATTGCACTGACCTTTCTTAGGAAAACTTGAACTATCTATACTTCAAGATTTCAGCTGCAATGAGATTTAGAAAGTTATATATTACTTTATGAATTCAAAGGCGCATACTCTGGCCTTTGAAAATAATGAAACAGATAACTGAAGCATTATAATAGATCTAAATAGTTAAATTCAATAGTTTGAAGGACCGTTATCTTTCTTTTCAAATTAGGAAGTAATAGATTAATTTTGGATGCCTCACAGAGTTGTACTCTCTTTCCGCCTTAAAAATGTTTCTTTACAGCTAAAATATATTGTTAAAGGTTATGTAAATCAGTGGAAATATTCTTACATCCACTGATAAAAGATCTCTTATAATAATGTGTGTTCATTCTTGAAGTAATTTATAGTGCAGTTAATGTTCTTTTATATTGTTTCGATTTGAGTTTTCTTTTGGACATACACTAAATGCTTTTTCTTAATTATTGTATTTCAAAAATAGCATTTTCATTTTATGGTGCTTTTGGAGATTGTACATTCCTTAGTAAATGTCTCATCTGATACATTAATATTTTTAACATGTACTGTGCTTATGATTTACAACAGGGTGGAAGTCACTCTGAAATGCTTCTTGTCATGGATAAATTACAAAACACATTTCCTTTGCTAACCAGTGTCAGGTCTCTGATCAATTCCCTGTGATTTCCTATTTCTTTTTACTTTCCAAAATTGTAATGAATTGCTGTCCTAAAAATGCTGCAGAAAGAGAAGAATACAAAGCTGAGAAGTGCAGTGTACACCAGGCTGTAGAATGTTGCTTTGATCAATAAAATTGAAAAGTTTCTCCTATATAACTATCACGTTCAGACTGCAGTCTCTTTCAGGAGCTTTCCTGACATCCGCTTGTAGGTAACCTATTTAGTTGCATACCCAAATAATGTAATAAATTTTATTTTTCTTTTCAGTTTCTTTAGAAAGATAACAAATACCTTTTCCAAACTTCCTTTAATTGAGTATTTTCTATGTGTTTATTAATTTCTATAAATTATACTCCATTATTTTAAAAACGTTGTGGTATGCTTCCTAATTTGATGGAATTTCATTTAAAATGTTCTGACAGATGTCCACCTGTTACTCCATAGCATGTACATGGACACTGAAACTTAGCAAACTAGCGTGATGCCCGAGAGTCAAGAGAATGTCTGAAGCCTTACGTTCCGATTCCAGTGTGGAAATGAAAGATAACGTTTTGCTTCACTGCTTGAAAGACCAGTGCCCTAAGTACAGCTTGTCATGTCAACATTTGTGTGGTCCTGCACCTCTTAATGTTGCAATGTATCGGCCCAAGGATGAGCAGACGCAAGAGCAAGCCCAGGTTAGCGTTGGAAAAAAGGGAGGGTCTTATAGGGGGGTTTAGGGAAGCATCGTGGTACTGCTTGGCACCAGAAGAGAAGGAGACAAATGATCAAGGGTATAGATGACAATGTCTGAATACAACAGTAGAGAGATCCTAATAGGGCTCTACAGGGGATGATATTTTGGTTGTCTTGTTCTGGTTGCACGTAAGGGGCAGGAACAAGCTGCATAACATCTCTTTCCCAAGGTATTTTACACATTTCACAAACTGCATCATGAAAGATTGACAGACTTAAATATTTTCATGTGCACAAGATAAAACTGCACGAACTATAGAAACAGTCATCAGCATCATATAATGCATCTTGATATGTAAAAATATATAGAAGGGGCTCAGCTGATGCGAGGTAGCTGTCAGGTCGCCTTTGTAGTGTTCGTTACTTGGAAAACAGATTACCCATAAAATAGGGTAACTTGTCAAGAAAAAACCCTGGGAAGTCATTTACTGCAAGAAAACATAATACCGCTCTTAATTTCAATTGCATAATTCCACATAATGATGAATAAAATTTGCCTGTCGTCTTCAACATCTTTCATGGGGCTGATCCAAGTTACCCTGAAGAAACATCTTACTCGTTATTATCACGACTTGCCATGTAAGCTGCGTTCTTCTTGACCAATGGAACAAATTTTTCCTATATTTCTGATTTTGGAGTGCAAGGAACAAAGTATTCTTGGCAGCCAGGCTGTTCCCATGGGAATTCTCTTCTGAAAGATACCAGTGTGATCATTAGTCTTCATTTTTTTCAAAGCAAAATGTAAAAACATCTTCTCCAGCCTTGTCCTTGCTTTGTAAATATGTCTGGCTCTTGTAATCGCTACCACCAGTGAAATCTCATCTGAAAGATTTGCAAGAAGTACCAAAATAAACAGCAATGTATGTGCATGCAAGGTGTCCCGGTTATGAAAGAATGATGGATACACTGAAATATTACTCAGTAAAAACTTCTTGATGTGTTCTATTTAAGACTGTATCTATGAAAATGTATTTTACCATGCCAGTACTACTATTTTTTGGCTATAGCTACTAATACTGTGTGGTTTGATCTAGAGGATTTTGTGGTATTCTTCTAAATTGAATGATTTTTCATGTATTGCTTTAACACAAATCTGTGCCAACCTATATACCATAAACCTATTAGAAAAATCAACTGTATACATAAGCAACAAATTGTGTTTACACCCAAGCATTTCTGTACCTTCCACAAAGGAGAGTGGAGAAAGAGTTAAGATGGCAGACCTAACAGTAACTTTTAAACATCTTTAGCATCCTTAGATTTCACAGAAATGTTAAGAGTAATTTCAATATTCCCATATGAAAAAAAAAAAAGATAAAAGAAGTGACTAAACAATCAATCAGAGTGGAAAGTCAGAAGATAATATAGAATTAGCAACACTAAGCAATAGCAAATTAGTATTCATATAGTCATTATGAAGATGCAATTAGTAATAATTTTACTTTTTTCCATATGGAGGCAGTTAATTGATCCTAAGTATATGGAAAAACTCATGAACTGAAAGACTAGAACTGATTAGAAAGAATAGAACTGATTCCTGTAAAATCCACGTATGATATAATATCATTTAGTGGTTATGGATAGAATTTTTTTCTTCCTCACATGTGACTTAAAATTTTTGTTCGGAAATCAAGAAAAAGAATTTCATGGCATGTTGCCTGTTGTCACCAGGAAACATCTTCATCTTTCTGAATTTCCTTGATAATAACGTTTTCACTGTGTTTTGTTTTTTTTTCCCACAGCAGACTACTTGGAAATTTCAGCTGGTGCTAAAGTGATATATTTGTGAATTCACTTAAAAACGCCCTCCACGTGTGTTTGTGCCTGAACCTGGGTCTTCACTTAGTTTCTTGATGCAGTAAAAGGGGTTGGCTGAAACCTCCGTTTCCATTCGCGGTTTGGTCCCTATGAAAATCGCAGGCTTTCTCTTGCACGCTGGCAGTTTATTCCTTTACCTGCGCTTGATTCTGTGTCATTTGAGTGACGCAGGGGGTGAAGGACAAAGCAGCAGCCTCGTTTTTGACTGGAGGAAACATTTGGATAGCATTGGCTTGTGTCAGCGACTAAATACAGTTGGGCTCCCGTTAGGGCCCAGCGTTGCTTGAGGTGCCTTAGCATCTCCAGGACATCTCCATGCAGACTTGACTGGTACGACAAAGACTGGCTGGCATCCAGGTCAGGGGCACCCAGCACCTCTCAGGAGCACCGGCTGCCCAGGATGGCCTTCCCCTGCCACTGCTGAAGAGCTCAGGGCCATGTTAGGGACTCTAGGTGGTCACCTTTCTGTTCTTCAGCCCTTGTTCCGGAAGGGTCCCATGTAACCCATGTGCCATATCTGCCAACTTGATACCTATCTGCCAACCCCAGGTATCCTGAGGTTTCCCACATAACACCAGGCACCCATTTGCAAGCAACCAAATCCTGCCGTAGGTATGTGTTGCCATCACACCAAGGGGAGCTGTTTAGGAGGCTGTACCTAACTGTAAGCATTGACTTCGATGGAAACAACTTCACTGGGAAAACAAATTTAAAACTAATGGATCCTAGAGATTTAAATGTGTTTCTGTTTGTTATTTGAAATAATAAATGAGCACACATAAAGTTCTCTCCAGATACACTTGGAGAACATTGTGCTACCCGTGTGCAAATTTGAGCTGTCAGTTGCTCAGACGTCAGCTTATTTGTATTTAATTTTCACAAATTAGCCTACTTCCCAGTGAAATCCAGCCATTTCAAATATTTGAAATGTCTGAATTCAGCTCTTTGAGTTACAGGTGAACAAGGAAGGTTTTGCCACTGAACTCAGACCTGTTTTTTAGGTGCCAGCTGGCGAAGGCATCCCTAAGCACACGCCGTGCGGTGAGCAAGGCTTTTTGTTTCAGCATCGTATTTGGGCTGTGTCATACTTCAGTTCTTTTCACTGCTCCTTATGCAGAAGGAGTGACTTGAATATATTAACTCTTTGAGTGAAATGTGGTTTAAAAAAAAAAAGTCACCTAATTTGGACAGAGTAAGTGTGGGTATTTTCAAGTCATAAAAAGCGAAGACTGCCTACAAAAGAAGCTGTATTTTTGGCTTCACTGTGTCATATATGAGAAAATAATCTATGTTCCTATTTTTGTTGTAATGGAAAACTGGGAAACAGCATTTTCTTTCTGTTCTTGCTCTTGTCAGTAAAGTAGACAAATACTCCAAAAGTGGGGTTTTTATATCCCTGGCTGGACTATATGTTTACTGGTGCCTGAAGAGAGGGCATCAGCAAGTTAATTCTCCCCAAACTTTGCAGTCCCCTTTGTTTGACAGCCTCCCCTTCCGTCGATGACCACTCAAGGTGTGCCAGGTGCCCGAGACCAAGACTCGGCTGCACGAGGTGCCATAGCGGCGCTTGCCCTACCTCTGTGCTGTTGATGAATGTACCACCTTTGGGGCTTGTGGCCAACTGTAAATTGTCTGCAAGCAGGAAAGTCCATTCCTCCGTTGTGTCAATGAGTTGTCCATCTCTCTGAACTTGCTGTGAGCTGCCCCAGTCACTGGCACGAGGAGAATTACAGGAGTATTTTGGGCCATTCCTCTGCTGGCATCAGAGAAGCCTGAAGGAGGTGCCCGGGGGGAGCACCTGAAGATCACTGTCTTTTCCATCCAAGACGATGTCCTTCAGGCCATACTAAAGCTGAGCAGCATATCATGTTTCACTACCAAACCACAATTAAAAGCTCTAAAACTTGCCCCACTGCTCGGACACCGACCTCCCTTGAGGTCGTGGTGTTTGGGAAGACTGCAGTCAGCACTCTTCTCTGCTGATCTCCAGTAAAGTCCGAGAAGGGGCACAGATTTAGTGTTTATCCTGAACAGGGCTGCTTGTGCTTTTCCATCATTTTTAGAAATTTTCTTTGAAAGAGCTGACAATGTGTCATCTATTTTAAATACTGCTTCAGAAGATGAAATTATTTTTGGTCTTAGTGAAATCAATAAGCAATATTGTATACAAGATAAGGTTCAAGAGAGCTAAAAAAAATCCAGCGACCCTCAGTATTTATCATGTGTGTCAGGTCTGCTATGACAACTTTTATTAGCTAATTAATATCCCCTTTCTGTAAAGCAGACAGCTTTCTAAAACCAACAAAACCTTCTCACTCTGAAGTCTGTCAAAGGCATGAGCAGTAACAGATGCAGGTGTGGTGTCTCCTCTTCTATTTCAGGCTTCCCTTTCTCCTCAGGGGTACCTATTCCTCCAAGTCCTGAACCTTGTTTTTTCTGGCTTCCTTGTGTGCATCAGGAAATCTTCCCAATCCTGGTCGGTGTAGCCCACCATGAAGTCAGGTGCTGGTAAAATCCCGATCTGCGCCTCCCTCACCTGCGCCGCTGCGAACTCCTCCGTACTGGTACTGCACGGTTGAGCTCTGTGGGTGCTGGGGAGTTTAAAGCGATGCTCCTGCCTCACCTTACGGAGTTCACCTTTCCTCTGCCCCTGCTCTCACAGTTAAAGGTCTTGGAGCGGTTTGGATTTTGCCAACAGAGAAGCATTTTTAAGTTCTTTATAAAAATTGATGTAGCTCTGCCTTGCTAGCTTTTTCCCCCCAGTGCTCACTCTTTGCTGTCTCCGTGCCTCACCTTTATAATTCTGGTGTTGTTGGTTCATTTGCTGTGTTGAACATTTTCTGAAATAAGTAAGAACGTTGCTTACATCTGTGCATAATGCTGGTCCCGTATGTATGGTACTAGGAAGTGTTGCCTAGCAAATTCTGTGACTCTTGATGGAATACGTTCGTTCCTTTTCATAACCTACATCTGTTATTTTTCACAGTATTTGATAAATTTTACATGCTTTTGCGAACCTGATTTCAAAGGAGAGAGAAACTGTGGTCAAGTGGACTCATGGACTCAGTTCTTTCTTTGAGACTTTAGTCGCTGGGTGTGACATTCATCCGATTAAATGTGTATGTTGTAGCTGCCCCCGTCTCGGCAGTAACCAGCGGTTACGGGTACTTCTTGGTTCCCTGTGTGGTGAGTGGAGCGAGACGGGCAGCCCTAAGGGGTGATGTTAGCTGCATCGCGCCTGGGAAGCGCGGGCTATGTCAGCAGCGGGGCGTGGGATGACTGGCTCAGGGGCTGATTTGCTATCATAAAGGATATATATATCTTGGTATGGTGCATTCCATTGGGAAAAACTAGAGGTAGTCTCTTTTTTAATACATTCCAGTAAAATTTTGACCATACTGTTAAACAGGTCTTGAAGGAATTAATCTTTTAATTGTAGTTTCTCACTGTTGCTGAAGATGCTTTTAACATCAGCATCTGTGCTGATATTTCAACTGATATTTCTGTTGTGTAAGGCTGCAGTTGAACGCACTGTTCTCATGCACTGAATTCTGCAGGAAGTTGAAAATTGTGTCATAACATTGCATTAACTTTGAGTTGGATGTCCTGCCTCATGCACACCCTTTTTTTCATAGCACAAAAAATCTGATTTAGGGTAGTTCCACACAGGAGCAGGGTTGGGGTTCGTGCCTTCTGTTCTTTGGTCTCTTTGTTATTTGTTTTGTTTTGTTTTAAATCAGTAAGTACATTTTTGCCTGATCTCCTGAGATGCTTAGTGATTCTATTCCTTGCTGTGCAATAGGAGGTTAAGACGTAGAAAGAGGCTGGTTTGGAGCCCATTTGGAACATGCCAATAATAGCAGTTGTCGGTAATGGTTCTATTCCTTATGAGTACATGACATGCTCCTTCTCTCTTGTGATAGAAGCTTTAAATGGTTAATAGCCAGGAAGTGCCAGCATTCTAATTGCTGCCTGTAGTTAAGTACATAAAAATATCAGAGGCATAAAATATTTTGCCATATAAGCAAGTAGATGGGTAGAAAATTAAGGTGCAGTTAAGAATTAAGGAATATAAGGAACATAAGAGATGTCTACTTGGAATATGTGATGTTGCCTTTGCCTCAAGTATCACAGGTTAGTTATCATGTAAGAAATGTGTTCCCTCACCAGCTGCGTTTGAACTGGGGAGCTTTGATCTCTAAGTTGGTCCTTTTAAGATGAAGATTTTCCATTTCTAGATAGTTGTGGTGCTGGTTTAAAAAGGCTAAAAAGTGTAAACGCCTCTAGTGACCTGGAAATGCAAGCTCCATCCGCAGTGCTCCTGGAACGTACGCGTTTGCTGGGCTGATCCGCTGTCGGTTTTGGAAGTGGCAACACAGTACTGTGCTGCCTTTAACTTATCCCAGAGTTAAAATAACAAAACAAATAAAAAGTAACAGAAGAATCTCATTCTTTTAGAAGAATAATCCTCATGCATTTTAATCCCAGCTGAATTTATTTTGGCATTTTTGTGAATTAAACCTGCTGCTGACCATTAGAATGTTAAAGAGAAGATTGCCATTGAAACTGCATGTTTAGTCAAACGTTGTACATCCATAAGCCTGCTAATGCAAAAGGGCTGTACATTATGCACATCATTATACACATACCCGTTGTCTTTCCTGGTAGCAGATATAGCTGACAATTTTCAAGGTTTGTAAGAATTATTTTAATTAAACAAAGCCCTTATTGTTGGGATTTAAAAGCATGTAAAGTTCTGTTTTACCAAGCTGCATATACAACTATCCGCAGAAGCAACACAAAGTTTCTCTCCAACTGAGTCAATGTTTGACGGTTTGAGTTGGGAATGCTTCAAATAATTCAGAGTAAGACTTTAAATTTTTTTATAGGTAAAAGTAAAAAAAAAAGACACTTCTGGTTATTGAATGTTTAGTTCAGCCTAGTTCTGCAGGGCACTGAGGAAAAAGAAGATAACTATGTAATACATAGATACAATACAGATATGACTATTCCCTCTCCAATCCTCATCAACACCGTCATTATCAGTTATTCTAATACTGTAGACACATGTAAAACATTTCCATTTTTTATTCATAAAAAAAGAGAAATAAGCAGTTTATTGATTAACTATACATAGATGTAGTATGTATCTATAAATCAGATTTAAGCATAGATAAATCATACTTTGTAGGGAAGATGACGGTAAACTTTTTCCTTCTGCACAGCTGTAGCCTGTATGCATTGTCACCATTCAGGCAGTAAACTCCTTGGTTAGCAATGTTTCACTGCACTTTTGTATAAAGTTCGTGTGCCAGGTGTGTTGGTGTTTTCTGCTGAGCTATTAGGTGTCACTGTTGCGTGCACCACTGTCTTTGCTTCTGTCACACTCCTTTTCTTTTCAGACTCCTTATGCTCTGTGAGCATAAATGGTTACTTTAGAAAATTACTTTCTTTATGACCTATTACTCTAATTAATTCTACAATATAGCTACAAATTCTTGGATACCATTTATTTCAGAATCTAAAGATGATACTCAGTTCAGGATTAAGATATCTGAATGTAGTTGTCTGCCTCTATATGAGGGGATTCAGCGGCACCAGCTCAGCCATCTGGTGCCTTTTCAGAAGCCCTGAATTATTCTGCATGGCTCTCAACTACTATGCTAAAGGACTCCAATCCTTCTTAGGTCCTGTGTAATGTCTCCCAGCCTCAGCAGAGCTCTTGAGTAAATAGGCAGCCCGAGAAATCATGAGACACCTGTATTTATGCAATGACTCCATCCCTACATGCCTATGATTCCACTATAGTCCATGGAGATTTAGGCGGTACAGTGAAAGCAACCAAGAAATTCAGCTAATCAACCACTATGTGTGCAGTGAACTTAAGCATCCTATGGTATTTCAGATGCTTTATGTTATCTGAGACATCTGCATGGCCTAGAACATATACTGTAGGACCTACAGAAGGTGTATGTTCTTTAGAAATGGCTGTTGGAGGTTAGGCACGATATCGGAGAGCACCTGCAGTGACATTAGGTGCTGTGAGCAACTGAATTGAGCCCTCAGTGTACGATTGTAGGCACCGTTGGCTGTAGTAGAGGTGTTTTGGTAACTGTAGACACCTGAATTTGAGCATTGTAGATCTATCTCACTGAGGATCTGGGTATTAATTTAACGTAATTTGCTTGTTTGGCTATTTGCCTCTGGTAAGTCAAGACTTCATTGTCATGTATATATGAGAAACTACTAGTCCATCAACTGAAGAGTCCTGTTCCCATAGACCAACCTTCTCTGCTGTTTGGCTTACAAATCTTATTCAAGATTTTCACTTGAAATCCGAACAGTACCCTGTTTGTACATCTTCTGTGCATGATTAAATCTTTGAACAAGCATCTATGACAAGATGTTGACAAGATTAGTTGAACAAGCAACTAGTTCTAATGAACCAACATCCAAGTACCTAGGACCATGATTGGCAAGTCATGTCTACAAGCTCTTTATTGAGTTCTTTTTTGAACTACTACCGAAACATCACTTCAATTTTATGTAGTTCGAATGTTTAAGTATGGGAATCTGATGTTTATGGCAACCTTCCCATCAGAGTACACCTAGGTAGCATGAACAGAAGTCAGGGCCAAAGTCAAACTATGTAATAACCAGAATAACAATACCTCACAATTCTGGATCATGGAAGGTTTTAAATATGTTTTGCAAATATTAATGTCACAACAGAGTGAAGTGCATGTGCTTAGCTTTTGCCCATGTCTGTAAGAATGAGTACTGAATAAAAAAGAAGCTATAGACTCTTCCTGAGACCTTGGGAAAATCATTCATAATGTTAACTTCTACTTTAGCTGGATAGTAGTGCTGCTTCTGGTTTCAGTGGGGAGCTGGGAGGCTATGCTAGCTGCGAGGGTATTGAAATCTCAAATGGCAGGTGTAGGGGTGTTTTTGCAGCCAAAAATAATGTAAACAAGGTCTCAATGCACAATTCTTGTTTGCGTTTATCTCAATGTGTGGAATTCATACAGTGCAGATGTCTCCATCTGAGCTTGTTGCCCTTGCATTTCTTTGCAGTCAATGGAGGTCTAGTCAATGTGAAGTGCAATTAATCTCATTCTTAAAGTAGATGTCTGAATAGATCAGACTGACTGCAAAGGACGCATGAGGGTGACTAGTTCAGATGTAGGAGAACTCAGTCTCATCCTACCTGTTCCGTGGGCAAAACTGCTATGACTTTGTCTTTAAAAATATACATTTAACTTAACTGAGCCACAGTTAGCACACCAGATGTAGAAGTGTTTCAGAATAAGCCTGTTCCGAGCATTTACGACAGATTGTCATATCAGAATTTTCATTTAATTAAAAACACAAAATAATTGTTTCATGACCACAAACATGAGGTCAATACCCATTATGTCTGCGTGGGTCATCTGGAGCAGCAAGCAAAGCGAATGAACAAGGTTTTGCAGTGGATGACTGAGGAAAATTTCTAGGACTTCTCGATTTCTAGGACTTCCTTAATGTGGTCGCTTGGAACTTTGTTCAGGTTCCCCACACATCTAATGCAATACTAGATGCCCTCATGTAACCGTGCTTATCTCCAGCTGGCACTTAAGGAAGGTGTGGTCTTCTATAGATTCTGTATCTTACCTGCCACTGTGCAGGTGACTTGGGTGCTGGTACCTGAGTGTCTCAGAATGGCACTGGGCATCATATATGGACAGTTGATAAGATTTGCATCAAGATTAAGGTTTGTAAGTTTACTTGTCTACATGTAAGAGGGTGCCAGAATGCTAAGTGTTTCTGTTTTCATGGTCAATTGATAGATTCAACTCATTATTTAATGTAGTAAAACATTCATACTCGGGAGATGGAGGAGAGGGTCATCCGCCTTACACCTTCCTTACTGCTAAGGCATCTAAACTTGGCATCCACAGAGCAAAAAGTTAGATTTGTCTCCAAAAGTATCTTAAACAGCACCAGGCAGCTGTGTTTAAGCAGCTGAATTAATCCCTAGATCTTACCTGAGTAGAAGGGCTTTATACCTAGCATATCTGTAGGCACATATGTGTAAAAAACTATGTCTGGATCTCTTCAACTCAAAGTTATCCTAGTCTAGAAGAAAATCATGTTCTAGACAGCAGTTTGCAGCACTGAGAATTTTGGAGCAAGCACAGATCACTCACACTGGAACTGCACACATTTCCTGACGTGAACTCTCATTCTCATCCTAATTATCTGTAATTTCCTTCTGCCCTATTTCTTTCACAGTCATGCCTGATTTTCCTACTGGGAAAATACATTAGTCTTTTAAAGTAAGAGAGTAGGGTTTGTGGTATATTTTTTGTTATTCTCCATAATCAAATGTGTCTTCTACAGCAATAGCTGGATATTGACGTTGTACCTCACAAATTAATCCAAGAATTATTTTAGTGGATTTTGACAACTTTCAAAAGACTTGGAGATTGCTTCATGTTGGAAGAAAGCAGACCTCTATGGGATCCTATGAGTGATAGTAGTTTTCTGCCAGCTGTTACTGGTAGGGAATGTCTTAGTAATCAGCAATACAGCAAAAATCCCCCATTTACAAACAAATAAACAAAAATACCTCCCCTCCAAAAAAAAATTGTGAATAAACTTAAAGCACTAAGAAAATCTCTATGTAAGATTTTAGTAAATTTATATGTATGGGACCTGCATCACTGTTACTGAAACCAATAGATAGTTTGATGCTGAATTTCTTACAGATTTTTTTTTAAATAATGTTATTCACATGCTGATCACACAATTTACTAGGAAATTCTTTGAAATTCCATTCTGTATTCAAACTCTAGATGATTTAAATATGAAGAAGAAACAACATGTTGCTAATTCACATTAAAGTGGATGAATGTTTAAGCTCTATGTGTGCTATGGAACCACAAATGGTGCATTCTGGGATTTCCATAGCAGCTGCAAAAGAGTATTAAGTGATTCATGTGGTGTTTTTCCTAAGGAATAAATATGATAAGTCAGTGGAGCTAGTCAAGCCACAGAACTCAGATATCCTGAAACCTACTCAAGTGCTATAGCTACAAGGCATGTATTTAATATCTTCTATTTTAAAATCAATCATAAAATCTTAATGCTTAAATTCAGGAAATTTCAGTTGTAAGCTACGTTAATTGGGAAGGGCAGGTCCTTTAGTACCAATCTGGATTTAGTACCACCTCCAGAGCCCTTACTCTTGCTAGTGAAAATGCCTGGCAATAAAGAAGGCCAGAAGTGTTAGCAGTCTGCCAGTCAGGCACTGCATGGAAAAGGTGAATTATGAACAGTGGGAGTTACAGAAAGTCATGTTAAGAAGCTGTGTGTATCTAAGCAGAGCGGTGGACAAGCGTCTATTTGCTTTACCTGCACCCACTGCACAGCAGCCTTACATTCACCATCTCCATCAGGAGCGGTGTAAATGGCATAACTAAACGGAGGAGTGGGAAAGCAAACTGGAAGGGAGTATCTCCTCTCATCCAAAAGCTGTGAAGCTGCGTGAGGGCAAAGCTCTGCACAGTCTGATAAGCCCTGGTGTGTCTGCGAACAAATGTGCTAAATTGCAGCTTTTAATGACTTTTCTTGCCACTCTTGCTGATGAGTGTAAGGGCTTGGCCGCGGTGTATCTTGGAAAAACGGTAACTCATCATGCATATTCAGAAATGTCATGTCTGGCATTAAAGAGATATCTGTGAGAAATTAACTAATATTTCAAATTGCGTGTGTAGAAAGGAAGCTTTCTGTTACATTTAGCACCACTCTGAAATTTGTTCTAAAACTTTAGTGTCTGTAAACTCATCAAGGCTTACAAAAACTTGATATACAAATATCTTTTTGGATTACCCTATCTTCTCAATTCAGGCACTTCGATTTTCATAGGAGAGGGTCGTTTCTTTGTCTTGTAATAGTGAAGAAATTTTTGCTTCATGGCAGGGTAAACAGATTGGGATGATGGTATATTATAGTCACTTTGCCCTCACTTAGAAAAGTTGTGAGTAAATAACTAAACAGAAGATAAACTGAGTTGCCTGTTGTGTGCAATCACAGAATCACAGAATCACAGAAACACTAGGTTGGAAAGGACCTTCAAGATCATCAAGTCCAACCATTAATCCAGCGCCACCATGTCCCCTAGACCATGTCCTGAAGAATCTGTAAATCTGTAGCAGTTCAGTAGTTTCTCATGCCATTAGTGTGATAACACAATGCTGTGATGGTATTACTCATAAATACAAAGGGGAGTTATGTTCAAAGCCACAATCCTGGTATTAATTTCACTGTGAGTCTTACTAGTCCATATATGAATGTGGTTTGTTATTTCATCTCTTAAAATCTGTCAAGCACTGTTGTGTCTCCTCAATAAGCATTTTTAGATCAGTTCTATTAAATGTTTTAGTGCGCCTTTATGTGATTGCTTTTGAATGAAGGCATTCTTGTCCCAAAGGGAGAATGAAAAGCAGCCTAGCAGTGCAACCTCTTCACTTGATATTCAGATTTTCTCTCTAAATTTACATCAGTATAATAAGAATATAAACTGCAAATTTTGAAACCAGAATTGTTATGACTGTGGTAAAAAAATTACTCTAGAAATGTGAATAGCTATTGTAAAAATCAAAAGTTGGTAAGAGAGACTTACAATATATGAAAGATAGATAAGCAATTCAAAATCTGATCAAATTATTAAAAGAGCTTAATGCAACACTAAGTTTCCTCAAGTTAGAGCTTATATTGTCTACAAAACCTTTCATTGTATGGCTTGTGGTTCAGTTCCTCTTTCTGCTGTTTTCCATTTTTACTTGTTTTACATTACTCTACTTACACTCTTCATCATCCGATTGTATTCCCCTGCTCTTATCTCCATGCCTTTGCTTCTCAGTCATCATGGCTGAGCCGTGCCTCCGCTTCTGTGAGGCTCTCTCTGAGCAATGCTTTTCAAAGAGCCTGTGTATCCTCCCAGAGTCCCTGCTATTGGAAACACAGCTCTCCCCACCGTTAAGGACTTGTATTTCAGTTATTTATGACCAGCTGTCGTCAGCTCCAACTCAAAAGACGGCATGTGAGAAGTTGACTTGAGAAGAGAGTGAGGAGCCAGCAAGAGTGGTGGACGTGGCTACATTCAGAAAGGCTCACTGGGCTGGCCTAGACTTTTAAACATGCAAGTATTTTCATTCATGCAAATAATTGTTCTATTGATTTCTGTGTGTTCGCTGATCAAAAAAGAATTACTTTTGTGAACAATAAGATAGAAAAATGAGCTCTTAGCAGCTGTTTCACAGAGTGATCAGATGCAACTACTAGTCAGGAGGATCTCAAACCATTGCCTGTTGAAAGCCAGGAGTATGTATCAGAGAAGGGTCATTCTGTTTCTTGACTTTTCTGAAGTGTCTCCTACTAACCGTGGGTGAAAGCAGGGCACTTGGTGTTACATGGGCTGCGGGCCTGAGCTGGTGCAGCCATTCTTGCATTAATCTCTTAAGGATGTGGACAATTGTCCAAATCCCGAGTTAGTAAAATTCTTTATATTTGCATTAAAGAAATTAAGGCACTTTACATAAATTGAGTTTCTGTCCTAGTGTCTCAGATTTCTTTGAAAGTATTAGCTGTGTATAGGGACTTAAAGAATTTAATTCTAGTCTTTAGGAATGACTTACATAAAAGAGTATCAGCTTCCCAGTCAATAGCTTTGAAAACTGCTCATCAGCAAGGAAAGTAAATTATCAAAACTACTTTAATTAACGTATCCCATGTAAGCCTTTGGCTATCAGACTTTGGCTGTCTAAATCTGTAATTACATATTGTTATCCCTTTACAGATTAAAAGGTTATCCCTGCTTTGAGCTTTTCAGGTTGTTTTATTGGAGTGTAGATTTGATTTCCCTGTTAAATTTTAGAGATTGAAGTAATATCTTTTTTTCTTTCCCCCTGAGAAACATTGAAATGCTTCTTGCTTGCAGTTTCAACCCCCTCTTGCAGTTTGCACTGAGGACTTGGTGAATCTCTTCTGAACAATTCTCTATGGGGCCTAAATGTTGTTTCATTTATCTTGTTCTCTGAAGTAATTTAATGTCCTCTTGCGTGTATACTTAGTGAAGTATGGTTGCTATTACCCTTAGCAACACCGGAGTTTCCTTAATCATTAACATGACTTTATGTACAAGGTGACAATTACTTTTTGCACTGAATGGATGAAATGGGAGTCCTTCTGGTCATCAGTCAGTCACGGTGTAATTTAAGCTTGTATCCTAATGCATATTCAGAAGTGCTTAAATAAAAACATTTCCTGTTCCCTTTCCAGTGCCTGACTTCACAACCTAAAATATTTTGTTTTCATTTACTTTTCTAGATCCTTTGGTTAAAAAAAATACCATTTTTAATAAACTTTGTACCAGTGGCACACATTAATTACCACACACCTCTGTCACTCATGCTTAAGAATGACATTTATCCAACAGAAGGAGAAGACCAGCCATGGGGAGAAGACGGATAATAATTGGGAACGGTGGGAAGGGCCTTCAGCAGTAGCTGCGCACAGATACCTGGGTGACTTTGAGGGACAGTGTACCTACACGGCATAGTTTTGCTGTAATTTCTCTTACCCTTATTTAATTCTGTTGCAGTAGTGCGTATGTTGAAAGGTCCTGACTGCATTTGTTTCTCACAATTGGCGTAACTGTCTAAAAGAAAAGCTCCCACAGGGAAGTGTAGTGTTTCATCTGAGGTTACAAAACAAGGGTCTTCTCCAGAAGATGACACCATGCCAGACACGGATGCGCAGCTCTCCTCCCACGTACGGCCTGGGAAGCCTGCAGGATCCAGAGGACCCGCAGACGTGCAGCTGGACGGGATGGTGCTCTGCTTCCCAGAGCCACACGGCTTCCTCACGGCCAGAGGAGCAGCAAATCAACACGTGAATAGATGAACAGATAAAGAAATAAAAGATGCAGCAGAAGCATTTGATGATTGTTAATTATTTTCTT
The DNA here is from genome assembly GCF_000687285.1 of Phaethon lepturus. NCBI lineage: Eukaryota > Metazoa > Chordata > Aves > Phaethontiformes > Phaethontidae > Phaethon > Phaethon lepturus. The sequence continues at coordinate 1,535 of NW_010557207.1, read as the reverse complement.
CCTTCCCCGCCCCCCCGATGTGGCTATTTGACTGCTATAGTGACATGCTGAAACAGGCCTGCTCAATAAACAAGAATTTAATTTAAAATGACTCTTAGGAATACAGCATTTAGGACTGAAAAGAATCACTTGGATCAGTGAGATAACATTCAACATATATCTCAATAAGACTGATTTAAGTCCCATTTTTATTTATTGTGGGTTATTTTTATTTTTATCTTTATTTCCTATTTTGGAAAGCTGCTCTAGATCTTTGCAGCTCCAAGTGTTTAAAGCAAGATAAATTTATTTTTGGCTATATCAGTCAGCACTCCCCTTCCCTTCCTCACTCACCTCAATACTGTCAGGGTGCTTAAGGTATTTGTCTAGGAAGTGGAAACACAATATTCAATTCTTACTGTGCATAGATGTAGTGATTTAACTTAATTTGTCTTTTCCACATCACTGGTCAGTGCTCGAGATAAAAGACTATTAGCTGTTTTCCCCACTCTCCCTAAGATATTACTCTTAACTTGAGAAGTGTTTTCAGGAACTGAGTGTTGCTCCCAAGAAGATATCTATGTTACCAAATTGTTCCTAACCAATATTAATTCTAAAGCAATGTATGCAGAGTAGAAATAAAATGTTGAAGAGTGTTACCAGGCTGACAACAGTGCCCTGCGCTGTCTGATATATGGACAAAAAATGCCGGTGTCTAGTGATCTTCTCCAAATAAAAATAGATTTTTTCCAGGGGAAGGCAAAAAGTACTTCCATGATTTATGTGCTTGCTAAAGTTTGAAGTCTGCAGAAAATTGTGAAGAGAACATTTCAAACAAAATGGAAAACGTCTTATAGTGGGAATTAAGACATAGTAGAATTATGAGGATTAGTGCTTCTTCCATCTTCTGTGTATCTCAAAGTCTACAGAAAGATAGCATCCAATATAGCCAATACTGCTATTTGTGGAATTATCCACTTAAATGAGTTGAATTAACTCTCATGGTTAAAGTTAGTTCCATGTTTGCAGATTTGGGACCACACTCTTCATGCTGCTTCAGCTTCCTCAACGTCACAATGCACCTTTCTTCTTAGGTCTCCCCAGGCTTTCCTTGCATCAGAATTCCTCTCCTGGATGTCATGACTGAGTCCTCTGTCCCTTTTTATCTTTTCAAGCTTTTTTTCTGGTAATTTGACAGGTCTAATTCACACTCATCTCTCTTGGGCAGGACACATCACTATCAATAGATTCCTGTTCCTCACATATTCATTGTAGTGTCACGGGAATTACGATGTTTCTATCATCATTTGGCTTTCCCTCTCTTCCTTTCACAGAAATATCCTATCCTATCTATGAATACTCTATGTCAGATGCTGTTTCTACTGCGTATCTGTGGTGGGTTGACCCTGGCTGGACACCAGGTGCCCGCCAAAGCTGCTCTGTCCCTTCCCCCCTCAGCAGGACGGGGAGAGAAAGTTTAACAAAAGTCTCGTGAGTCAAGATCAGGGCAGGGAGAGATCAGTCCCCAATTACCGTCATGGGCAAAACAGACTCAA
>NW_010557206.1:0-1969 GCF_000687285.1 Phaethon lepturus | reverse complement strand
GTGAGCGAGGCAGCACGGCTCCCTCCGCATGTACGCGCCAGAGCCCTTTTCCTCCCGTTCCCACCCGGGACCACGCTGCCGCCCCGGCGGGGATCGCCCCATGGGACCCCTCTGCTCCACAGCTTTCCAAGGAGGGCTGGCCGTGGCGCAGTGTTTACCTAGGGCCCTGCCAAAGAAAGGGGCACAAGCAGTACAGGAGCAGCACGGGAGCTGAAAAGCACTTTGAGGATGTAACGGGCTCTGAAGTGCTGCTTAGGGATGAAGAATTCTCTTCCCATCACCTTGGCCATCTGAATGGTTGTTGCAACTGTATGGATTGAAAACGGGGTAGCGGGGCCTGAGGTACGCACGTGTGGGTCTTTCCTGCTCCTGACGTGGAGCATCTCCACTTGGGACAAACCCCTGTCATCAACTGCTGGGGACCAGCACCAAGCCATCCCTGCTGGGCTGCGGGAGCCTGGCTGGCCCCTGGTGCCAACTGGGACGAGATCACAGAGGCAAAAATGGAGCTGGGACCAAGCTTGGCCACGGCGGCTCCTAAAACCAGCACGGGTTTGCTCAGCAGGATGCTGACGCCCAGTCTCCCCACCCGGGATGGCCGCTGGACCCACCGTCCCCTGGGGAATCGCTCTCAGGACCAGGCGGGACCCCAGAGCTGGCTGCGGTTGCGGGGGCCTCTGTGCTCCCGCCGAATACCCAGAGCAGGCGTGAACCAGAGCATCTCACGCTTGTGTACGTTCCCCTGCCCTCCCTGTGCTGTGCTGCACTGCTGTGGTAGAGTCTTGGCCTCAGGTTGATAAAAGGAGTATGTTTTTCCAATTAAAAGAGCCAAATGCATTTTCCTGCCAGTATTTAGTCCAGCCTAACATGCAATGTCTACATTTTAACCTTGAAGAAGCCTCTAGAGACACTGCAAAATAAATCAATACTAGTCCACGTGCTGGAAAAGAGAACCAATAAATAACTTCAGAACAGCTTTTCTGTTTACTGTATGAAATTCCCATTCTTGGCCACAGTCTTCAAAACAGCATCTCAAAATAAAATAGAAAAGAAAAACCACCCCCTGAACCCTGCAATTAGCGGCGCAGCATGAGGCTCGCCAGCCAGGCAGAGCTGGTTTCAGGTTGCAGGTGCAGGGCCAATTCTCCACTGACCTCTGGGCTGGGATTTGGGATAGAGATTGCCTGTGCAATGGTTTAAAAATATTAAATAAAAACATTAAAAAAAAAAAAAAAAATCCTGCATGGCTTCCCAAGGCATGGATGGGGGTGGGGCAAAACCCGCAACCCGGTGCTTAGACACGTGCATCCCCAGCCTGGTCCCCGAGCCCTGACCCACAGCTCCATGTTCCTGCACCCCGGGGCCCCTGGGCTCCTCAAGCCCATTCTGGGTGTGGGGCACTGCTCCCCACGAGCAGCCGGAGGTTTCCGCCTGATGTCACTGATGAGCTCCCAAATGTGCCAAACAGCGAGGGATAAGCGTGGCCCTCAACCTGCTGCCTCTGCTCTGCCCAAGTCACCTGGGCTGGGGCCAGCCGGGGACTCACCCGTTCTTCTTCCTTTATGACAACAATAAACGTGTCTTTAGCTTTAGCGTAAAATAAGATTTACAGGAGCTATTAAAAGGAAACTTAAAGGCATTTTTTTCTGCATCCTGTTGCAGAGAGGTCTCATGTGGGAGGCAGGTGGGTCGGCAGGGCCGCGGTGGGGAGGTGCTGCCCCGGACCAGGCGTGTGTGTGCAGGAGCACGCCGCGATGCGCGGGCAGCAGGCGGGCAGCGGGTGGGCAGCAGGGACCCGCCTGGGGGTGCAGAGGTTTGCAAACCCTCCCTCAGCCCACACTCGGCATGCGGCAGCGGGATAAACTACCGGCCGCCAGCGTTGCCCTTAACAGCCTTGCGCTGGCGACACCAGAGCCGAAGCGAACACGTGGTGGGGTGAGGACGCACACGGGCAGCACCCACGGGGACG
>NW_010557205.1:23751-27325 GCF_000687285.1 Phaethon lepturus | reverse complement strand
GAACGGCTCTAAGTGTGGTGGAGGGGATGAAACACGTGAAACACTCCGCAAAAGCAGGCCCCTTGCCAAGCATGAAGGGTCGTGGCGGAGGGACGGACCCTGGGACGCCGGGGGGGGACCTGCCTGTCCGGGAAGGGGCCGCAGCCCCTCGCCTGAGCCGAGAAGTGGGTCTGGACGAACCACCACCGCTAAGGGTACGCCTCGCGCCGTACCCGGCTCTTCCACGGGTCCCTCTACGGCTGCAGGGAACCAACTAGCGAGGGCAAACTTCCACGCGGCCTATTCACAGCGCAGATGCCAGAATTACCTTACAAGTATCAGCTCTCGCCTTGTTTTGCTGCCGGGAAGGAATTGTTGATGCGCTTTAAATAGTGGGTGGCAGCAAGGAAATACAAACGCCCTGATCCCCAGTCCTCCGCGTTCCCGCAGAATCCGGACGCAGCTCTAGCCGGTCCTTAATGACCGCTAGGAACCTGGTAATTAAACAAGCAAAAGCTATGAACTTTGTCTATGAAGCGTCGTGCCGTCTAGGTTGGGTACGGAAGATGCTTGCAGCGCAACGGTGGTTATCGGAGAGGAATAACTGAAGCGTCGGGACACGCCGAAAAATGAATCAAAATACTAAATGAAGTTTCTGACCAGCGTCATTAAAAATGAATGACATGAACTCACGGTAATTACTTATCTCACTGGAACATGCTGCTTAGTTTCAGGTACAGCTCAGGACAGAGGAAGAAAGATTTTGACCCCGGGGAAAAGCACGGGAGAAATTGCCAGGCAGGCTTAGAGCCCAGCTCCATCTTCTCGAGTACTTTGCCCGGCGCGTGATGCCCCAGGGGACGGTGTGGGACCCCGGCCTCGGGGCGGTCTGACCCCCGCACGCACCTCTCCCTGACCCATAAGTGACTTAAGTCCTGAAGCACAGTTTTACTCTGCTGGGGTGGGCTACCCCGGGGGTTCTCACGGCTTTTAATGCAAATCCCAGGGTATTTGCGTGTGATTTGATATCCCACGGGGCTCCTCGTGGTTGGGTGAGATCTGCTCCTGGAGCTGAACATTTTTTTTTTTCCCTTGAAGCTCCAGCTTGTGGAATCATGTGATTTTTTGCTAGATTTGCAGCTTCATTTTTAAAGCAAGGTTTCCACCCAGACTATTGCAGAAAAGTCATTCTTACAGGCTTGGAAACCAGCAGCCGAGAGCTAAAAATGCCTTCAATTTAAAAACGCCTTGATTTTAAAATGAACCTGATTAATTTTGAATGCTTTGAATCAGGTAATGCTGATGTAGATGAATGATCTGTATTAATGTAGGCACGACTTGAAGATACAGAAGCCGGGCAGGATGAGGTCGGTGGTGGTCTTATAAGGGGCAACACTGTGGTTTAGCATCAGTCTCGTGAGATTTGGTGATGTTTGCCTGCTTGGTCTCTGGCTTTGGCATTGCCTGAAATCCTGACCAAGAAAGGATTTTTTTGGCAGGAGTTTGCAATAGTCACAGGAGAGTCTTGGTGCTAGTTTGCCCCTGCAATAAGCTGTTTAACTTACAGTTAAACTATTTGTTAACAAAAAGGGAGAGCTTGGAGAAAAAAACCACTTGAATGGCAAGTGCTTATATTTTGGGGTTTGATGTTGGCTTTTCAAAGACAGATTCTGGACTTGGAATCAAAAATCATTAAAAATTGCGATCGATGCATGAGCATACCATTAGAATAGCCGCTGTTTTCCCAAAATTATTCCCTGCAGAGGTTCCACTTACTCTTAACATACAGCAGAGCATCATGAATTTTCATGAATGAGTGAACAGCCAGAGCGAGATCCCTAAGTTTGCAGATATTTGCACCAAGGTGATCGCTATAAAGATATCATTTCCTGCTCGGGGCAACACTTAGGGTCTGCAAGGTCTTTCCCTGGACTGAACAAGGGATTGATCATTTATTTCACAGGCAATAAATGAACCCTGCTCTCGCCTGGCCCCATCCTGTGCCGTCCCCGCTCCTGGTGCAGCCTCGTATCCCCAATCCGTGGGGAGCGCAGCCTCTTATCCCCAATCCGTGGGGAGCGCAGCCTCACCCCGCGCGGCTGAGCATCTCCCACGCCTCGCGAGGGACGCAGCCCTCCAAAACCCGGTGCTGGCACACCGTGCCGTTTGGGAGTGCCGGAGAATTAGCCAGTGCTCCTGCGAGCTCTGCTGAGAAATGGGGTGAGATCGCAGAGTTTGTGACGAGGATTAGAGCTCTGGAGGATTAACGGGCTAAGCATTAGCCCGATTTCACTCTGCTTTGTGAGAGGAGCACATTAGCTGTAATAAAGGTGCTGAGCAATATGTTAATGATGTGTTTCGCATCCCTCGTGCTAAAGCCTCATCCCGGTTTTGGCCCCAGTTGGTGCCCAAATCCGCATGGATTCAGTTGCCCTGGGCAACATTACGGGCCCTGTTTCAGCCGGGGGATGATGCTCCCTTGACTTTCCCTGGCTCCAGCGGACCCAGCCCTTCCCGTGCCCAGGAATCTGGAAATTTTTTTCTTTAGTTCTTTCCTTTTGAAGAGCTATATTTCCCCTGACTCCAGGACCTGGTGCTTTAAGAAAAATCGTGACCAGCATGAGACGCGTTACGAGCCCCATCAGAATTAGCGATGGCCGAGGTTTGATTGCCTTTGCAATGGTTTGAAGGGTTTCTCTGGATGCTGGCTGGAAAAGGCAATTACTAACGAAGGCGAACGGGCTGGGGGAAGCAGGAGATACGGAAGCAACGAGAGGGAGGAGGCGGGGGATGCTCGGGATGGACTCGCGTTTTCCTGCAGACGGTGTAGAGCAAATTGAGTTCTTCCCCCTCGAAGCAAACAGCCGAAATGCTTCGGAAGCCGTTGACGGGCGACGCTGAGCGTAGTCGTGGGTCTGGGGCGCTGCTCCTCTCGCAGATGTTATCGGAGCTGAATTGCCGTGTGTGATTTTTCTGGGGCAGCTTCTCCTTAATATTATAAGGGCACATATTCATCACTGGCCAGGCCCTGTGGAAAATGGCTTAATTCCTGCAGCTGGGACATCAGCCTCGAGGCTCCGCTCCCTGCCCTGCCATAGTTGCACTGGAGGCTGCGCAAAGTCACTTCGCGCCCGCGGGAGGGGAGGCACGCGCCTCATTTTGCTGGAGGAGCTCATCCTCTGTCTCGCTCCGTGCCTCAGTTTCCCACCTGGAAATGCAGATATCAGCAGGCTTCGCAATACCGTGATGCACGTTAATGTTTGCCAGTGGGGGAGGTAGCTTCGTTCTGCTGATCTCCTGCTTGCAAACTGTCTTTGGGGCAGGCGTCATGGCAATGAGAATTTAAAGGACTCCCCCTCTTTTGGATGGGGTTATATCCCCCAGACAACGCCTTCTCGCCACGTGAGCGTGCCTCTCAGGTGGTTTTGCCGATGGAGGGTGGCTGAGCAAGCCCCGTCCTGTGGTATTTCAGCCCCAGTCACTTTACGTTGTCGTTTGCGTCCACAGAGGAGGGGGCAGGTTCCCTGGCCGTGGCGTGAGGCTGTGTGAATCCGTCTCCCCTCTCCGGCGCCCGGCTCTCGCTCCCGCAGGGGTG
>NW_010557205.1:8467-23710 GCF_000687285.1 Phaethon lepturus | reverse complement strand
CTCCCCGCGCTGCCCTCTGACCCCCCCCGCCGCCGCCACTGGTTTGCGTCCTTCGATGGAGGAAGCCGCGTAGCTGTTAGAAGCGCGAGCTAACCGTGCCGCCGGCTTTGTAACGACATTATTTGTGAGCCCCAGCAACGGACTCAGTGGCACCCAGCACCCAGGCAGTAGCAAAGCAGCCCATGAGAGCTCTGCAGTCCTCTCTCCTCTCTGCTCTGCTCTTCTCCCCGCTCCTTTCCCTCTTCCCCTTCTCTCCTCCACGGACGCCCAGGCTTCACTGTGCCCGTCGTGTTTGCATGCGCCCAGCCTCGCATTAAGCGATGTGACTAACATCCCTCACGTGTTCGTGCCTGCAGATTATATTTGCATACTCAAAAATCCATACTTTATTTCTTCCCTTGTGTAAGCAGTTACCAGAGCGTATTTTTGGTAAATGAGCAGCCACAGCAGAAGCATCTGACTGTTTTTAGCGTGGCTCGGTGGTGGTCAGAGGCGTGGAGAGCCTTGGCAGGGCTGGGGCGGAGGCGACTTGCCGGCGATGCCGTATCCACGCGGCGTTGCACACATGCACCGTCGCGGGGGGCAATGCAGGTGGCAAGTCCTAGACCTCCAAATCACGCCAGTGTGGGGTTTAGGTGAGCATCTGGGGGACGATCTGCTGCTCTCCGGCCGGCAGCCGGGGACGGGGAACGCAAGTCACCCGGCGCGACGCCTCGTCCTGCTGCCAGGAGTGGTAGCGCGGGAAGGGCGGCCCTTGGGATGTCTTGGCAGCAAACGTGCACCCATGTGCATGCTCGGGAGCACCCACACGTGCAGGCAGCATGTTTGGGGGGCACGTTTTTACCGGAGAGGCCCCCTGACTGCCGCACATCCAACAAGGATGTCCCCGTCATCACAGTGCCAGGACTGAGGCTGAATTAGCATCCTCCAGTCCTCTCTCTTCTCTCACACATCTTCTCCTTGGCGTAGATGTTTCTGAGATGCTAAATGTGATTTTCGTACGAATCCTCCCTGGTTCTTTCTGATATCAACTAGCTGGAAAGGGATATCTGTAAAACTTGCTCCTTGTGTCGCAATTCAAGAGACCGGCCTAATTATTGCCATCAGACATCTTTAATTAATATGCTGCAGAGTCCGGAGATAAGAAGGGGGGGGAGCATACCAGGAAGGATCCTTTGCAAGATAAACTCACAATTTGCAAGGCCTAATTACTTTAGCTTGGTTTGGAAACGTGGTGGACGGGCACTCCGGACAACTCAGACCTTGTTCCCAAATTTTGCTCGGTGGCGAAAGCGAGCTGGGAGGTTTGGTTCGTTGCCGTTGCCGAACACAAGTCACCGTAACAGGCTGGTCTGGCTGTGCTTCAAGGATGGGACAGAGGCTACAGAGAAACCTGCCCTTCGAAGCCTGCTGCTGCCATGTTCTGTGAAAGCCGGGTAGCTGCGCCCGTGCCGCTGATTATTTTAGCTAACCTGGAAATACCTTGCGGTGACCCATGATGGGGGGTTATTTATTTGTGGGGTTTTTTTTTAAGTTGGTGTTAGTGATGGGTAAAGAAAATTTTTCTAAGCGTTTGACTTTTCCCGAGGTCATGTTGTGGTAATAATATGTATGTGTCCACGGGCCTCAGAATGCTTTACGACATCCTAAATAACCACTCGAATGCCTCCATTAGAGAAACTGAAGCGGAGCAAGGCAGGGCAGGTCTGTGCAAACCTCCCCGTGTGCTTTACCCCGGGTGCTTGCCAAGGGCTTCGTCCTGCAGGATGCGGAACTGACCGTCGCGGTTCGGGAAAAGCCTGTGAGCAACCTTCAGTCCATAAAGCTTGTACTTAATGGTGTTCCTGGGCTGGAGCCAGAAGGCTCAGCAACCTGCAAAATGCCAGGTCCTTGGGTACGGGGGAGGGAGGAAAGAAAACGCAGCCATTCCAGCCCCAAAAATACTGACGTCTGTCTCCTTCCGATGCCACGGTGGAGATGGATCAGGTTTGTATCCAAGTGCATGATCCCACCTTCAGCCGAGGGAAGCCCCACGCACGTTGCTGGGCTGTGAGCAGCCCATCATCCCCCTTGGGGCTTCCCCCAGTAACATTCAAAGCCCTCCCATTGCTCTGGCGTGCCCTAAGGTGCCGCTGAATTGTCTGAAAGCCGGAGGCCCCTGGGCATCGTTGCTGGTCTTCGCCATCTCTCTGTAAGCAGGAGAGGACTGCGGTGGCAGGCGGCCCCTCGGTTCGGGGCAGCAAGCGGCAAAGCTTTCCACCCGGTGCCACTTCTCACCTTCGCCTGCTGCGTGCAGCGCTGTAGGCCACCTCCATCTGGGTCAGAAAGGCCATTTTCTAGATGTTTCAGGTCTCCTTTCCCTCTCCGTTTCGCTCTTCTGTGCAAAAGGCGCCTGGTACAGAGACAGATGGCATCAGTGAAGTGACTCTTCTCGCACGAGGTTTCAGGCTGGTGTGCTGCATGTGGAAAGAGCAAGCCATGAGTTGGTTACCTCTTCCCAGCCATGGTGAAGACCTCATCTGCAAGAGTGAGCAGTCCCCTCCAAGCTCCCGGGCCCACGAGCCCCCGCACGAGCCCCACAGCTGTACCCCGGGGAGATGAGCTGGAGCTGGAGATGGGTCTCCTGCTCCCCTGCTCCCCAGGAAAATCCCCCAAAACTCTTTGGCAAAGCCAAGGAAACGAACGGGAACCCATCGGTCTTTGTGGTGTCTGTAATGCCTCATATCATCCCAGAGCACTTTGCAAATAGGAGCTAATTAGTCTTCCCAATACCCAGCTGAATTGCTGGAGTGTTGCTGCAGTATCCCCGTTTCCAGCAGGGAACAACAGAGACACAGAGGTTGCACCCAGCCATCTCGCCGCCAGCTTTGCACGGGGTCCCTGATTTCAGGGATTTGGGGATTATGGGGACAGCAGGAGCAGCCCTGCAGACTCTCCGCTCTCTTCCCAGAATGAATTTTAGCCTCCCTGAGCCAAATGCTGAGAAAGCGCTGAATAACTGCAACAAATTAGATTACTTTTTGGTACTTGTCATTTCTCAAAACATATGGCCTTCTGCTTGAGCATCAGGAATGATGCTTTGGAGGCCAGTGACTTCCTACTTTCTGCTTTCAGCCTGGCTGGCTCCAGCCAAGGATGGGGCTCCGTACGGTCCTCAAAGCAATGGAAATTCCTGCAGGAGTTTTAAAAGCCATTTGGAAAAAACCCAGCTTTACTCCAAGGGGAGCCAGCCAAAAAACACGCAAAACCCAGGCTTAAAAACACAAGTGGCCAACAACCACATCGCCCATTTTCTTCCCTCCGTGTCTCCATCCCATCCCAACTTTCCTCGTCTTTCTTGCGAGCCCGTTTCCTTTCTCACGCTCCATCTGCTGTTTCCAAAAGAGGAACATTCTTGCCGATCCATCTTTCAGGATGACTTCAGTTATTTTCTCCCAGCCTCAGGTGATGCCCTCTCCTTACCCCCGCTCCATGCGTGTGCACGCGCGTGGCCACATCCCCACCCTTCTTGGCATCACCTTTATCTTGGCCAAATCCTGCTGGAGTGATTACACCAGGAGTCAAGAAATCTTCCCCGGGGTAAAACCGCAGCGAGGAAGAGCACAACCTGCTTATTCCCTTGGGCTCTGATTTTGCTGCGTAATTCCCATTCCCAGAGCGGGATCAGGCCGTCTTTTCAGCAGGATCATGGTGGTGGTGGCTGAGATTTCTTGGCTTGGCTGTCCAATGCTCTCCTACTGTGCATCTGCTCTTGTCCATGACTTCCACCCGGCCCCAGCCCTGACCGCACAGCTCGGCTGCCCGCAGCTGCCTGCACGATGCTGCCCTGACCACGTAATGGATGCTGCATTTTCCCCGATACAATCACTCCATTAATCTCATGCAATTAATGCTTCGGGAAGCATTTTGCCAACGTTGATAGTAAGGAAAGAGTTACAACGCAGAAATGGCTGCTGCTTCGGCTGTATTACCATAGTAAGTCCCAAATCACTTAGCTCAGGAGGATTTTCTGTCCATGTCCAAGACTTTCCTGGCTGCTCTTTGTCCTTTTTGCCCAAAAGAGCCACGCAGAAGTGGGATGGACAGTTGTGGCATCTTGGAGGCATCCATAAGAGTGACCTGCATGGCTGGGGGGAAGAGGCTGGCCCCTTTCCCTCCCCAGCAATTCTCCCCCATCACGGTGGCTTTGCCTCTTTTCCGCAGGGCCGCGGCTCGGGCAATGCAATCAGCTTGTGGCTAGGATCGCGGCAGCGCCGGCTGGCTCCCCGCTTCCCGTCCCAACGGAGGCTGGTCCCCCTCTTGCACGCAGTTAAAGAGGGCATCTGCTCTTCTGCCCCGATCCTGGGAGGTGCTCAGCTCTCTACGTTTGCACTGAAGGCCTTGAGGACCCCCGTTCAACACCTCAGCCGATCAGACTGGGGACCTTTTGCATCAGACGTGTTTGTCCTGTTACACCCAGCCCCATCCTACGTCCCCACGGCTTGGGCTTCCCGTGGCATGCGCCCTTTTCAGCTCCCTAGCTCTGAAGCAGCTAGAGCCGGTCCATCCTGGCGCCTAAAGTGGAAAATCGTAAAATCCTGTTTCCTCCGCAGGGAGAAAGAGTCTTCCGGCTCCTTGTGAGATTAAGCTTTGTGCATATATCTGCAAATGTTAGGGGACAGAGGTTAAGCTGAGCAGTGACAGCGCTTAGCAATGCAGATCAGATGGCTCTGAGACCTTCCAGTATTCATGGCCAAATCCTGGGATATTTAGGGCTTTGAAACATAATGAAGTCAGATGAAGGAAGGAGTGCTGTTTGGGTGAGGAAGGACAGACTCAGCTCCCTGGAAGGAAGCTCTTTGATCTGCTGGTGGCCGTGAAAGTGGCCATTTGTCTTGGTGGCCACTGGGGAGGTGACTGTGCCCTCCAGGAGCGATCCATGCTGTTGCCTCCAGCGGGGAAGCGACCAGGAGAGCAAACGGCACCCCTGAAAGCAGGCTTGGGGCTTGGGTTTTGCTCTCCGCTGGGAGTTGCTCCGTGATGCTGGGAGGGGAGAAGCAGGACGGGCTGGCTGGCTGGGATGGCTCCTCGAGCCCTTGCATCCTCCGCGTAGAAAAATCCGCCTTGCCAAGGAGATGCGGCGATTGCTCCTGGCAGCCTTGCAATTCTAGGAGTAGGTTCTGAGGCCATGCAAAGACGACGGCTTCCCGGGCACCTCTGCCTCGCTGGCGATGCGCACCGGCGCTCGCTGCAGCTGCAACCTGCTGCGACCGATTTGCCGCCTCTGCTCCAGCTGAGCAGTGCGGAGCGCGTCGCACGTCGTTCTGCGCTTTGCCGCTGCCTCTGGTTCTCAGCAAAGGGCCCTGCGTGCCTTACGGTGCTTCAGTTTAATCCGGTTTGTCTTTCAGCTGCAGATTTGCTAGGAGATGGGGAGGTCAAGGGATTCAGCCAAGGGAAAGGGAGCCCAGGACTGGGGCAGGGCAGGCTTTGACGGATCTCGTGCAGGACCTTTTCTCCCTATCCCCTTGCCCACACTGGCATCCCTCCCTGAAACCCATAGAATCCATCTCTAGGGGAGAGGCTGAGCACGGGACATCCCGAGCCATCTTGGGGGCTCCCTTTGCTGGAGTGCTCGGGGAATTCTCTCACCCAGGGGCTGCCCATCACCCCCAGCAGGTTGTGCTGGCGAGATGCTCTGGGAAGGAGCCGGAAAGGGGAGCGAGGTGGTGCCAGGTCTGCAGGGGATGGATGGATGGCTTGGAGGGCTCTTCCCTGCCACAGGCACCGTGCCAGGGTGCCACTGGGCATGGGGAGAGCCGTGGGTGCATGGCTGTTGCCTGTTCTTGGGGCTGCTGTGGGGCAAGCCAGACTCACTGCTCCCACCCAACCACAGGACATGTCTGATGTCCCCTCTGAGCTGTTTGCCAGCCGTCTTGCCAGCTGTCCCCCATCCTGCTCCTCACCGGCACTGCCACCACCTCCTCGCCCTGCCCTGCCGGTACCTGCCGTAATCCCAGTGCTCTGCCTCCCTCCCTGGTCCTAATCCTATAAATCCTCAGCAAATCCTGCCCGCCTGGCCCTGCCTCTCCATGTCCCGCCTCCACGGCAGTCTTCGTGGGGTCCCCCAGCTTGGAGCTGGCGTTTTTTTGGGGTGCACAGGGCTGCCACCCAGATAAGGTAGCACCTCGGGGGGTTGCTTGCACAGGAACATCAGGAAGGGTGCCCGAGGCCCAGGAGAGTTGTGCTGGTGGCTATTAGGTAGGGCACCCCAGAGCGCACCCCAGAGTGCACCCCAAAATGTAGCTGGTGCTGGTTTCACGCTCTCAGGAAGCAGTTCCCGTGCTCAGTGCGAGCTGCTCCAGCACGTACCCATCTCCAGAGCTACCGCTGAGCCCGGGGGACTGGGAGTAGGATCAGGATGAGGAATGAAACGGAGCAAAAAGCTGCGTAGCTGCAGGGCTGGGGTCACTCCTTGCAGCGAGAGTGGGGTTTATCTGGGCTGGGGATGAGGACAGCCAACACAGCCCATTTTAACAATCTGCTGGGCTGTTGGAAAGTGTCAAGAGGGAAAGTGCTGCAGCAAGGTGGATAGGTCTCAGGGAACAGTATTTTTGCAGCCAAAAGAGCTGGCTCAGGTGGACCCGACGAGTTGCTCATGTCTACGAATCGTGACCTGATTGCTAAGGGCAAAGAGCATCTTGTGCAGAGAAGGGGTGGAAAGCCCCTATCAGACTGAGCCTGCTAACCATCCAGGCCATTTTCATCGGGGCCGTTTTGGTTTGATTCCCACAGGGTTCACTATTCCAGCAAGTCTTTGAAAGACTCCCTTGGCATGCGGGAGTAGGACTGGAGGGAAAGGAGAGCCCGATGCTGCAAGGTGCTGCCTGTGCCCATCCCGGCACGGGACCCCGCTCTGTGCATCGCCGTCCGGGGATGGGAGGCAGCACTGGGACCAGCCGCAGCATCCCAGTAGCACCAGTACCAGGCGAGGAGCCGTCCTCGGTCTCATCAGTCCACCCCGCGAGAGCTTAGGCGGGCGGTGAATCACTGCATCTCCAGCTAGTGCAGAAAAGATTAAGCTGACCTAAGAATAAAAACAAGCCCCTCAGTTCAACCAGCGGGGATAAAATGAGAAAGCGTGCTAATCGCCGAGCTGCAGGAGGGGAAGGGATTATAAACCCCGGGCAGATTACCACCGTGCCGTTCGGTGCACAGGGCAGGCGTTATGCTCTGGTTGTGCTTCCCGGGCTGGTTGGGTTTCTCGTCCCCCCCATCCCCGGGGCTGCGGTGAGAACCCGTGCGCGTTTCATCCCGCTAACGGCCGGTTAAGCACCTCCAGTAAGGGCCCACGCAAATGTAGGAGTTCAAACAGGGGCACATTTCCGAGGAGAATAACCAAATGGATCTCTCCCCACGAGGCCTTTGTTTCTATACAGCCGCTCCCTTCCGCTAGGCGCCGGATGAAAGGCACTATGTATATAAATAAATGCATTGTAATATACCATCCACTTTGATCACTCCAGCAGCGTGGACAGCATCGGAGTCTGCTCTCGGATAACGATTCCCCTACCCCGTCTCCCCCCTTCCTTCCCTTTCAAATTAGGGGTTGATCTAAGGGGCAGTTCCTCAAAGCATTGCTCCACGCTCGGTGGTGCCTTGACTGGTTTCTAATATTTCCATGCTGCGGCTGGGGTGCAGGCCTGCAACCCAAGCAAGACGTTATCTTTTTCCTCCCACAATCCTTGTCACGGAGATGGGCCTGGGATCCAGAGCTGCTCCCGCTAACGAAGGGCTCGCAGAGGTGTTTGATGCTGTTAGCGGTCCACAGGATGCCATGCCATGAAACCCCTCTTTGCTTTTGTCTCCTCTTCCCAGGGACATACCAGGGCCAGTGGGTCGGAGGGATGCGCCAGGGTTACGGGGTCCGGCAGAGCGTTCCCTACGGCATGGCTGCGGTTATCAGGTCACCCCTGAGGACATCCATCAACTCCCTGCGCAGCGAGCACACCAACGGCACGGCGCTGCACCCCGACTCCTCGCCGGCGGTGGCTGGCAGCCCTGCCGTCTCCCGGGGTGGCTTCGTCCTCATGGCCCACAGCGATGCCGAGATCCTCAAGAGCAAGAAGAAGGGCATCTTCCGGCGGTCGCTGCTGAGCGGGCTCAAGCTTCGTAAGTCCGAGTCCAAGAGCTCCTTGGCCAGCCAGCGGAGCAAGCAGAGCTCTTTCCGGAGCGAAGCCGGGATGAGCACAGTCAGCTCCACCGCCAGCGACATCAACTCCACCATCAGCCTGGGCGAGGGCGAAGCCGAGCTCTCCGTCATCGAAGACGACATTGATGCCACCACCACCGAGATCTATGTTGGCGAGTGGAAGAATGACAAGCGGTCGGGCTTCGGGGTGAGCCAACGCTCGGACGGGCTGAAGTACGAGGGAGAATGGGCCAACAACAAGCGCCACGGCTATGGCTGCATGACCTTCCCCGACGGCACCAAGGAGGAGGGCAAGTACAAGCAGAACATCCTGGTCAGTGGCAAGAGGAAGAACCTCATCCCGCTGCGGGCCAGCAAGATCCGTGAGAAGGTGGATCGGGCCGTCGAGGCGGCCGAGCGGGCGGCCACCATCGCCAAGCAGAAAGCGGAGATCGCGGCATCCAGGTAAGGTGGTTCCTGTCCCGATGCGGTGTTGATGGGAGAAGTGGGATGAGACTTTTTGTGGTAGTAGGTGCTCGGGGGTGTATTTTAGGGAAGCTGCTGGAGGCGGGCAGGCGTCGCGGTGGGTGCCTGCCAGCGCAGGCAGCGGTCGGTGCAATCTGGACCCCAAAGGGGGAGTGGGCAGCATCCTGCAAAGCCAAGCCGCTGGGCTTGCCTGAGCCTCACGGGTGGTGGTCAAAACGGGGTGGGTCCAAGCTGAATTGTCCCTCTGCTAACTCTGAGCGGGCTGTGGATGCGCGACCTTCCCAAACCAGCCGGCGAGGCCATGCGGGCTCACCCAGAGCGGTGTGTTCGCTGCAGCCTGTTGCCGGGGGTGGTTGCGGCGTGGTGGGACCGCATTTGTGGGTCACGGTGTGGGGCTCGCAGGCTGGTAGCTGTCACCTAGGAGGTACTGGGCTGCTTACTCCGTTTCTCCCTAGCATCTTTAGTAAGGATGACACCCTTAGTAGAAGTACTCCTGAGATGCTGTTTGCCTGTATCCTCTGTCTGACTTTTACAGCCAAGAGGAACCATCCCAGGGTTGGCCTGTGCTGGGAGGATTCCCAGCTATTTCTGTTCCCAAAAGAGGTTCTGAGTGGAAAAGCAGTCAATTCGCTGGCTGCAGCTGATGCTTGTGGAGGGTTTGCCCTGCCTGTGGCTCTGCTAGGACGCAGCAGATCTGGGTGCCCGAATAACCCCTACAAGCCTCAAGAAGCCCCCACTCCCCGGGCTGGCTGCAGCCATCACAGAACTGCTCAGTGATTCAGAGCAGGGACCTGAACTGGCTGAACACCAGCAGGAGGGGAGGGGGAGCGGGGTCATGTCTAATTTAGGCTGCAGTAGGGTCCAACTCCCAACTTAAAGCAGGGCCAACACAAGCGTCTTCTTGCTGACTCCCAAAATGCGCCTGGAGCTTCGTGACTTGCAGCGAGCTCCCAGACAAGAGGTGAGCTGAGGAGGAAAGGCTCCTCTGCCGAAATCAGGGCTCTTTGTATCACTTTTTGGGGATGGTTTATTAGAGCATGGTCATTCCTCTCTGGTTTCTGAGCAAGTGCTACATATACAGCCAGGCTGGGGAAAAAGGGCTGGGGTTAGGGGAAAATCCCAGGTACCTCCTCGTACCAGTCGCCTGTGCTGGATTAATTGCTGGGTCTGGATCATTTGTATGCAGAGTCACACCTGAAATCTTTATCAGCATGTCTGCCGATGACTTATCTGCAATGTGAATGAGACTCCCAGGCCTGCTTTGGGAGCATATTTGGGCTTGATGATGTTTTTGAGCTGCTGTTGTACCAAATTGTTGTCAAAGCTTTGGAGGGAAAAAAAAAAAAAAAATCCCACTAGATTGCCAGGTAGAAAACAGGGAAAGACCAGATCTATCCCTATCATCTTGGGATGTGAATGCCTTGGTACAAAGGCCTGAATCCTGGAGATGGGGATCTCTAGTCTGCTGTGGGATGCCAGGTCCGAGAACCTGAGCATCCTCTGTCCCCAGGTGGTAATGGTCCTAGAAATCCATGGGGGTGGCAGCTGGAAGAGATATGACCCCCCCCCGCCATGTTGGAAATAAATACTTTAATGAGGTCTTGGCATATAATGTTCCACTTTCTAATTATGAGAAAGAAGGAAAAAAATGAAATTAGATAGCAATGCCAGGGCATGGATACCTTCCTCCCCTGTACCGGCCGGAGTAACGTGGTCCTGAGCTCTGCTGGAGAGCAGCAGCAGTGCTGGGAGGCAGGATGCAGCCCGTGACCACGCGTGTCCGTGGAGGGAGAGAAAAGCTGTGGGATTTGGGGACCACCCAGAGGACCCCTTTAATCATCAGTGAAGATGTAAAGAAGTAAATGAAGGGGAGTGCACTGCTTCAAGGATCCTCCGTCAGAGACCGACCTCTGATTTCGCACAGAAAACGCTCCGTCGGCGACCTGACATCTCCATCCTGCAGCCCAGCTTCCTCCACCGTTTGCGCTTGGTCTTAACTCGTCTGTTCTCAACCAGAGACGCGGGGAAGAAAGCAAGCGCCGGGAACCCAGGGCGTTGCTCTTTCTATGGCACAGCCGTCGCCTCCGGTGCACGAGGCTCGCTGGTGTGTCGAAAAGCCCTTTATCGATCTGCTGCGCGAGCCGGGGACAGACAGACTCCGACGTGACGTGCGCTGTGCATTAGTGCTGGGTTACCAACCGCAAATGACATCCGTCCCAGGAATTTTTGCTGCCTGTGTTAATGGTTTATGTTGAAACCCCGAAACAGATCTCAGCGAAGAGCCAAACCGTTCGGCTGCGGCCGGGCAGGATCGCGGGATTTAGGCTTTGCTGGAGATGCGGGGCAGGTGGGATTAGGCGGGTGTACAGGCTCAGCCCCAAACCTTGGAGGTGACTTGGATTTGCAGTGCGGCTGCACGCGGGAAAGCACCTCAAAATGCAAGCAGGGAGAGCTGCTTTGCCTGCAACCCGCGATCCTTCGGCTCCAGCTCTTCCCCGTTGTGCGGGTTTTTGCATAGACGGTCTCTCCTCGGCTGTGTCCCAGTAGGCAGAACCAGGACAGAGCAAGGTTTTACAGACCCAGAACCAGCTAGAAAGGCTTTCGTGCAATTAGTCCAATTAATTTTAAAGCTTCTAAATGAATAAACGCTCCCCTGCACTGCTCGCACCCAATCGCATCGTCCAAAAGGAAAGGAACGCGCAAAATAGGCAGTGGGTGCGTTGGTAGAAGCGTCCTGGTGCTCGTTTTGGGGGCTTTGGGGCTCAGGGGTGCAATATCCCCCGTCTAATACCAACGTGAGCTCTGGCTCTGGGGATTTTATAACAGCACTGGTGTGTGTCTGTGTACGTGTGTCTGTGTATTCTCTTCTGTCTAATAATATGGCTGAGTTGACTCTGCAGCCTTTCCCTTGGTGGGGGAAAATATGTGCCCACCCACGTATTTCATTAAATTTGTAGGAATTCAGTATTTTTGAAAACTCTGCCGCTCTGTCAGATTTGGTTGGAATTGGCCAACACGTTCAAAAGTTATTAGTGTGGGAGTGATGGCATATAGATATATAAACAGCACAATCACATAAGAAAGCCCCATTTCCTAAGGAAAGTAGGCTAAAAACATAGTGTACTGGAGACAAGTAAATTGGATTCTTGAAGTTGCTTTAGTCTGAACAAAGTACAATGTTATCTGTGACACAGAAAAGTAAGCTCATAGTTTTTAGCTTCGGTAGATGATTCTCCTAAATTTTCTTCGATGCGATTAAGATGAAATAACACTTTCTTTCCTCTTATATCTCCCATTTGCTGAAATAGTTTGTGTAAAGTCAGTGGGCGGGAAGGGCTATGAATCAGGTCTGAAAAACCACCGTCGATACCAACTGTTGGTTTTCTGAGGTAGCCAGGGAGGGAGGCCTTTTTCAGCCGGTTTACAATGAAGGTGCGGGCTATCCTCTGTGCTATGGGGTGCTCCGTTCCCCTCTCGTGAGCCAAGAGCCATCTCTCTTTTTGCTGCTACCCTGCGAGGATGAAGGATGCCCTGGGGTCACCGGCTCCCATCTCATTAGTGGTATCGTTGACCCCAAGGCAAACTGTCCATAGGCACTGCTGGGTCATGGTCAACTAGAATATAATACCCGGGCAAGAAAGGTGGGCCAGAAGGCTCATCGTCACCCCTTGGCTTTCAGCACAGCTGCTGGGCATGGAGGATAGATGCACGTGGAGCATCGGGGGGTGCTCAGGACCGACTGCAGCTCCCCGTGACGGATGATGGTAGCTTTAATGCAAGGCAGACAGACCCTGATTCTCTCCAGGGTTTCCTTCTGCTACCACAGTTCAAGGTTTTGTAATTAGTGGCCGGAGCTCCTTATGAGGGGAAGGGACGTCACCAGTGCTAGGGATCTGAGTTCCAGAGGCGGGCAGCATCTGGCAAGCGCTCGGCCCCTCTCCAGCGCAAGCTTCATGGGTCCCCATTGCTCAGCACCTTAAATAACAGCTCCTCGGAGCAGCCGATGCCCGAGCACCCCGGAGGGGATGCTGTTCTCAGGTTAGTCCTAAGTAATGCACTCCCAGGTATAATTATAGCCGAGCCATTCACCAACAATGAGAAAAATATAATTAAACTCAATAGTCTCAGGAGGAGTCAGGCTACAAATTAGCACAGTGTCATTCAACTTCAGAAGGGGAAACTGGAGAAAAAAAGAAAAAGGAAGCGAATAAAGGCGACCTGGCAGCGGGGACGGGCAAAGGGAAATGTTTGGACTCAGCATGGATGCTCCTTCAGGATGCTGCAGTGAGGGCGAAGCATCCGTCCACGTCTGACATACAATGGGGAGCAGGAAGGCAAGAAAAGCCCTGGAGAGCTGAAATGCAAAGTGCAGAAGGTTGCTCGAGCCAAACAGGTATTTTCTTCAGAAAAATGGAAATGCAGCCCAGGCAAAACCCACAGAAAGGAAGAGATTCTGCAGTTCTGATCCCAAACATTTTAAGTTGCGGTAATGTCACTACCGGCAGTACGCCGAGCCATAATAATGCTGCTTAATGCTCTCTCAGGCCTGTGCCTGCAGCTTTGCAATTGTGCTTAGCTGCATTTGATTTAAGGTTTCTGCTGGCTCTTCTGATGCCTGGGGGAGGTGGCTGCGGGGCTCCCGCATTAGTCTCGCCCTAATCCCCGCCTCGTGCTGCCGGAGGGGCTTTCGCTGCGGATGGAGAAGGGGGAGGAGGAGGGACGTGGGGTAAGGGGAACGCTGTGGCCCCAAAAGGGTTACGTGTCCCCTTCCTGGGGTTGGGACGGCGGGGACGAGCCGGCAGCAGACGGAGGTGGTTGTCTGTCCCCTGTGTGGGGGGGGGGGGGGGGGGGGGGAGCCGGCAGCAGACGGAAGCTGAAATGGGTCACGGCTGAACTGGCTGCAGGGATGGGGCTGAGCGAACGATTCGGGGATCAGACCAAGCGTGTCGGGGCCTCCCACCGCCTTGTCCAGCCCCTCTTCGGGCACCTCTGGGTCTGGGGTGCGGGTTGCTGTGCTTATGGCCCCTCGGGGGAGCGCTGCCCCTTTCGCCTCCGAGGCCATGGAAGAGTTCAGCATCTGCAGCTGCCTGCAGCACGGTGTTTGCCAGCTGGAGCTTGGGGCTGTGCAGAAGTCACCTCTACCCAATTAGTTTGGGACCGATGGGGTCACTGACGGCATCACCTGGTACCTGCTGGGTCTCGCTCACGCTCCCCCCATTCCTTCTCCATCTTTTCCTTGAGGGGTGCAGAGGACAGAGCGACAGGGAAGAAAGCACAGAGGGGATGGCTGGAGGTGACTCGAAGGCTGAAACCAGCTGGGGCAGGAGGTAATTCTCTTTATGGCAGCGTTTTCTTTTTCCTCCCTGCCCTCCTTCCCTCCCAACCAGCTCCTGTGCAATGCAGAGAGGAGCAAAGCCCAGGGCTGGCAGCCTCCAAAGGGCTTTACCACGGACGGAGAGCTGAGCAGGGCTGTGGCAGAGCACCCGGCTTTCCCTCCTGCCAGCTCCTTCCCTCCGCCAGCTCCTGCCCAGGCACGCGCTGCCGCGTGTGGGCGGGGGTCAGGCGATACCACGGCGGCTGAGATTAGGATCAGCTGTGATTCCTCTCGTTGGTGCGCCGCTGCCAGCCGGGATGGCGCGGGCACCTCTGCCTCACGGCAAGCACAATTTCCAGCTCTGGTCCCAGACGCTCGAGGAGCGGTGGATCCCCGGACAGCATCCCAAAGCACCGCGTCCTTACCCATTGCCGGCTCTTGCGGGACCTGCTGTCTGCACCGTGACTGTTTAAGTCCTCCTGCAATGCCAATTTAATAACTTCCTGCTCAGACAGGGCTTACAGCATTAAGCCCTTTTGCGGCCGTGTCAAAAGTCAGGACTAGCCGGCACGCTCATGCGGGGCCAGCTCCGTGTGTCCCCGGCTGCCACCTCGCTGAGGTGGAGGGGCGCATCCATGCGCAGACGTGAACGGGATGGAAAATTAAGCACCTTTCATAGGAAGGATGCTTTGTGAAGTAATCCAACTGGAAAAACCTCAGCGGGATCTTTTTTAGCTTCTAGGAGAGCAGCTCGGCATGGGTTTCGCTAGTGTCTCCCCTTTCATTGCTCCCCCATCCCTCTAGCACGACCACCGCTCCCGACCCAGTGGCTCCCACCGCCTCCCCTGTCCGCTGGACTGAATGGGAGCTAAAACCCCCTGGCTCCGTGGCCCAGGCGCGCGACATGCTTTCATTTCATCATTTCCATCATTGCTAGGTCGTGATGCAATGCCATGGGCAGAGTGGGCAGAGTGGAGATTCACAGCCCGTTGGATTCGCTGTGATTGCCGCCGGCTTGGCCCTCCTCCCCGTGCTCGTTGGGGAAGATCTCCAAAATCCACGCGGTCCCGGCACACATGGCAAAGCGCGGGTGGAGGGGCTGGTTTTGCCGTAGAGTGAAGCAGGAGAGGGGTTTTGGGGGATGCGGGAGGAAGCGAAACACCCGGCAGCAGAGCCGTGGTGGGAGAGCCGTGCCAGCGCAGGAGCGTGATCTACCAGTGCCGGTTCTGTGGCTGCTTTTGCAGTGGGACCAGATGGAAACGGGCAGGGATGGCAC
>NW_010557205.1:7786-8373 GCF_000687285.1 Phaethon lepturus | reverse complement strand
CAGCACGGGCCGCGAAAGGGGAGGCGGCGTCTTCTTCCTCCTCCTCCTCTTTCTCCTCCTCCTCCTCCTCCTCCTCCTCCTCTCCGGCATTGCACGGCAGCCCATCGCAGCCCGGATCATCTGCCTGGTTTCTAATCCAAGCCTGTTACCGGCTTAGCGCATGGGCTGAGCGGCCAGCACTGCTGTCCCGCTGGGGCTGGCCCCGCTGCAGAATCAGCCCTTCCCGGAGATGGTGCAGGATGATTTCAGCCCCCTGGGCTGTGTTGGATCCCCCCACTAACACAATCACCTCCTGACTGCCTGCACAGCACAGGGAAGAGGGAATGAGCTGAAGAAGAGGATGCTGAAGCCTCTTCACACTGATGTCTGCTAGCTTTCGGGTGGAGCAGGCCTTCATCAGAGAGGGAAAAAAAAAGAAAAAGCCAACAACAACAAAAAAGCCAGCCTTATTTTTCCTTCTGCTGCTTTTCCTATTCAACGAGCAGAAACTGCAGCGTTGCTTTGCTCAGCGATCTTCGGGAGGGAAGGGAGAGATCCTTCCACAGCCTGCGCAGCTGCCCGGCAGGCGGGCTGGCTCGCGTGCCCCA
>NW_010557205.1:5747-7706 GCF_000687285.1 Phaethon lepturus | reverse complement strand
GCCACCCTGGCCCCCCCGCCCGTGTCGAGGGGAGCTGCTGCCCCGTGTCCCTGCCCGCTCCCGCGCTGCGCCCCGGCACACCAAAGCTTTGATAGCGGAGGCGAGCCGAGGGGAAGTTTTGGGGTCCCTACACAACAGCCTTCCCATCTCACGAGAGAGGCCCAGGTGCTTTTTTCCTCTCCCAGCTCCCATTTTGGGTTTCCTGGCATGCGTTCCTCCGGCTGCGCTGCTCCCACCCCAGCCACCTGCCCACCTTGCTCTTCAGTGCAGCAACAGCCCCAACACCCCCATGCTCCTGTCCCCCTCCCAAAGCCCCTTCCTCCCTGGAGCGAGGCGAAAGCAGTATCAGGAGAGCAACCGAGATGAAAACGCTGGGCAAAAATATTGAGTGTTTTCCTTGCTGCTGTTCATGAGCATCGCTTCACCCCACAGCCAGAGATTGGGGTGCTGGGGGGACCGGCAGTGCCGTGGGGGGAGCGCAGCGGCCGGGCTGGGGGGTCCCAGTCCCGTGGTGCTCCTGCAGTCTGAAAAGCCTCAAGCAATGAGGTTTCTGCAGCCTCCTCCATGCAGGACGAATGACAAGCTGTCGTGGCTTCCTAATCCAGGAAATTAAAGGATTTGACCATAGACCCTGCTAAGTGCATTTCCCCCCTGAAAATCCCAGGGGGACTTAACCCATGGATCCAACCTATTATCCTTTTAAAGTTGTGACTAAGAAAGGTCCCAATTCTTCAGGGTGCTGAGCGCCCTAAAACCCCATCGCAGTGGTAGCGCGGCCATGTCCAGCACTCGCCCCACTGTCCGGCGAGACCTTCTTTTAACTTTTATCCCACCTCTTCCGCGGGCAGCAGCCCTTTGCTGCCTGCTCACTGCCAGCTGGGACGGCAGAGCCTCACTGCAACCATGACCTGAATCCGCTCCGTCCCATCCCCCGTGTCACTCTCCAGGGACATGGCACGTTATTTGGGGACTGTTGATTTTCCCAGTTCAACATCAGGAGCACCCCATGGGAGACAGGCTGGGTGCACCCCGATGGGAGCCGGGTGGGCTCCATGCCGGCAGTGCCAGCTCCTGTTCATGGACCTCGACGGCAGAAGGAAGCAGGGAAGCAGGCCATATAGCTTTGCTGAATTCATTCTGCTCGATCAAAGGACGTCTGGTATCCATCCTCAAAGCAAAACCTTTGGAGATGGTGAATCCAAGCCAGGCTGGGTCAGTGGACACCCCACCACAAAGCATCCTCATGAGCCTTGATGGCTCGATGCTGCTGCCCTGAACCCGGAGCAGCAGTTCCGCAGGGTCAGGCTCCCTTACGGAGAAGAAATAGGTTCATGGGCTCAAAGCTGGACGCAGCAGTCACAGTGGCTGGCCCACAGCCACCCCGCTGGCAGGCGGGCGGCGCTTCTGCCCAACCGCCCCCCCGCGGGCAGGCGGCCGTGGCTGGTCCCCATCCAACATGAGAAGATCCCTGGGGAGCTTCAAACAGCCGTGGCAGGTAGCAGCTCTTCCCCAACCCTCCAGTCCTGGGGACAAACCCTCCATGAAAGCAGTGTCAGAGATGAGACCCAGGGATGAGGTGCTTTTCCAAGGGGGGAGGTGTGGGGCGGGGGCCAGTAGCCCTCCGGCTCACCTGAACCATATAAATGGCCTCTCTGGGGAAACAGGCTGCAGCCTTCTCTCCGTTATCTGGCTGTGTCTCTCTCTGATCTGTCTCTCATCACCATAGCACGGAGGTGAAGCATAAATAATTAAAAGCCCAGATTCTCTCCTGGCAGAGCCAGGCTCTGAGTCCCTTCCCCTGTGGTGCTGCTGGCTGCTTAAGTGGAAATTTTCACGGGCTTTGCCTTGGAGGCAGCGCGGACCTGCAAACCCGGGGCCGTCCGCTGGCCTCGGGGCACGCTGGCGTTTGGGGACCAGAAGGGGCACCCGCTGCCCCAGCGGGTCCCCGGCCGCAGCATC
>NW_010557205.1:5087-5442 GCF_000687285.1 Phaethon lepturus | reverse complement strand
CCTGGTGCTCAAAACCCCGCAGGCGACAGGGAGGAGAAACCCATGCAGGCAGCAGGGATGAGGGAAGCAGCTCCTTCTGGGTGGGCTCTGAAGTTTGAGGCAGGCAGGAGCTGCTCGTTGCTGTGGCAACCGGGATGATATATATGTATATATTTTTTTTTATTATTCCCCCCCCCCCCCCTCAGTCGGCAGGGCTGCGGCCAGCACTCGCACTGCGGAGGGGTCTGCCCACCCCTGCCTGGCTGCCCAGGGCTAAGCACAGCCCCGGAGGTACCCCCAGCCCCAATCCCTCCTGCCTACACCCACCGGGGCTGCGGAGGTTGTGGGGGACCGGATGCCGTGTGCCACGCCGCTC
>NW_010557205.1:0-5054 GCF_000687285.1 Phaethon lepturus | reverse complement strand
AGAGAAATTTCACCAACCACTCCTGTCCCCTCCATCCCTTCCCTTGGGGACCGGAGCTGCGGAGACCGGTGACAGCAGCCTGGCACTGAACATATTTCTGCAGCATTTTACCATCTGATGTTGCTTTTAGTAGGGCTGATTCGGTGGGTACCGTTCCCAGCTGAGATTTCTGTGCAGGTCTATGTCCAGCCAAACGGCGCAGGGCTCGTCTGCACCGGGGGATGGTGGTACCCTGCATCTGGGGCACAGCCAAGCGAGGTCCCCGTCCCCACTCGGCACCTTCCCGGGTGGCATTAAGCAAGGGGGTTAGGGGGGTGCTGCCTGTGGCGTGCTTTCATTGGGGAGCATTTTTGCTCTGGCTGGCATTTTCTCAGCATTTTCTTTCCTGCGGGTTCCTGAGGTGCAGACGTGGGAGCTGGACGTGGCAGCTGGGGATGGAGATGCTGCTGCCGTGTCCCGCACATGGCTCTCTCCAACCAGCTACTTTGGGGGCAGTTGCCTCTTACAGCAGAGAGAAGCTTCCCCATTATCACTAGGTCCTTCCTGGCGAGGCCGAATGTGCCAAGGAGTGCCCACCTTCAGCATCTCACTCCAGGTCGGGAATCAGCCTCCTCCCAGCTGTGTGGAGCAAGACATGGATGTATTTGCTTTCCAAGCATCTCTTAGGGCCTTGGTGGTAGAAATACATTTTTCCATCACTCAGAGGACCAGACCATTTTAACCCATCTCTTAGAAACCTGTCACAGCACCCAGAAAAGAGTCCTGTCTCCTACCTCACAGGGCTGGAGGCGGTGGCAAAGTCCCAGAGGGCAAGGCTGGCTATCAACCACCTCTCCTCCAACAGCTGGAGAGCATCCGTCAGTGCTCCTGAGGCCATTTCAGCTCCATGTCTTGGCCTGAGTCCCAATTCTGCTGGAATTAAAATATTAAGTTAAGTTAAGTGAGTTTGTCGTTGACCTGGATGAGGTTTTTTTGCAGTTTGCTCGGAACTGGGGTGGCTTTTGCTGTTGGATGTTGGCTGGTTAAAAGAGTGCATGGCCAGAGGTGCATCACGGATCGTCCCCGTCCACTAGCCCATCACCAGGGGAAAGGAGGACCATGAGCTCAACGTTGTGTTGCCTCTTTCGGGCTTTAATGGCTCCAACAGCAGAAAAAAAATAATGCCTGGAAAGTTCGTTTGCCAAATGTCTGTTTTGCTTGAGGTGACCAAAACTTGTGAAACCGCCAGAGCATTTCAGCCAAAACCCAAACGGGGTGAAGGGTCGGGAAAGGAAAAAAGGCTTTTCCTTGCGGTTCTGTTGTATTTTGCCTCTGAACTTGGTTTGACTTGTTCTTTTTTAGGCATCAGAATGAAACTGAAATTAAATGGACAGATCTGCTTTGCTTGCTTGTAATCTTCTCCCTCACCTGGAGTTTTTTGCTCGAATTCCTCAAATTCTCTTATTCTGAGCACGTTTCCCTTGGCCGTAGGGAGAGCCCCCTAACACTTCCCAAAGGGTTGGGCTGTGCCGATGGCTCCTGGAAGGGATCTAGGGGCTTCCCTGGAGGCAGAAGAGAGGCTCCCTCAGCTCCCTTCGCCCATGGCCTGGGTGAGTTTCTCTCTCTGTGAAACGTTTTGCACCTTTGGCATTGAGGTTTCCAGCCCACCCTTCATCGCGTGTGTCGCATCAGCCAACCAAGGAGGTCAGTGTGAAAAACAGGGAGGAATGGGCTGTTTTGGGAAGCCTTCTGGTGATGGAGGCCAGGGTGGGATGCTGATGGTCCACCAAATCCTCCAGCTTTTGACCTGGAGCCTGGGGCAGGTCATGGGCAGGAGGAGGCACCTGGTGTCCTCCAGGTCACACTGAGCCAGGCTTTTTCTAACAACCTTCATCCATCCTGCAAAGGTTGCTCCAGATTTGTGGCTGGGCTGGGGGTGATCATGTCCCAACCACGCCTCTACCCTCCTCCCCTCAATAAGTCCAGGAGGATGGGTAAAGTTATACCAAGCCGCCTATCCAGACCCACCACGGTCAAGCCTCTCATCGAAAACCTGGCGTTTCACCGGCGTAAGGAGCAGCCCCCGTGCGCAGGGACGGGCTTGCGAGGGTTTTGGTGGTGCCGCCTTTGGGGACAGCCTTGCCCGGAGACAAGGCGATAACAACTGGAATGCAGGATCCAGCCTGAAGTCATTACCGTCAGCAGCATGTACAGCCAAACCCAACGCTACACATGTCCAACCGGGCTGAGTTATGGCTGCTCGGGGAGCCATAACTTGGCCTGTTGTGCGTTTAAAAATCTCCACCCGAATGCGGCATTGATGTAGGGCTTTTCTGCTGTTCTGTTTTTGCATTTAATACAGACAGTATAGATCTGCAGTGTGCAGATGATCCAGCGCTGCCCAGGTTCCTTGGAGATTTTGTGCCTTCGCTTGCTTTTTCTTGGGTTTTTTCTTCTTTTGTGTTTTTTTCTTTTCCAAGGGTTGTTAGTGGTTTCTTCCAACCTGTTTTTGCCTCCTGCCTGAAAGCGGCAGGCTCGTTTGTAATGCGCTATTTTTGCGCCGGGTTAGAGGAGCATTTGTGGCGTGGTTGGGCCTCTGGGACGTGTGCGTGGAGGACGTGTGTGAGGAGCGGGACATCAGCATTTCCCATTTCCATTATGTACATTTTCCGTTATGCACATGACAATTTTCCAGTAAAATCATGGAAACCTGCCCCATCCAAGCCGTGACAGCTGGAAAGCAGGCAGCATCCCCCCTGCTCATTCCTTTCCTTTCCTTGAAGGTAACTCTTCCCAAAACTTGCTCCTCGCGGGTTCCTGCAGGTTTTGCACAACCACCCGTCGCTTTCCAGAAGATAATGACGCTCCCAGCGTTGCTGCCGTTATCTCATGCCTTCCCCAACTTATAAGAAAAAGGGAAACTCCATCCCTGGAGCTGGAGATGATTGCTCTTGCTGCCTCTGCGTCTGATCTGGGAGAGGGGACTGCCCCGAGCTCAGCTGCACCCCGGGGGCAGCTCCCTGCCCCATCGCTGCCGTGTTTGAGCCAGCAAAGTGCCAAGTCTGGAGTGAGGCCAAACCTGTGCCCTGCGGTCGGTCAGGCTGGGATGCCGGTGGGGACGATGGCATCAAAGCTCTCCTTCTTCCTAGGCAAAGCCTGGCTCCTGCCCGTGGGTCTGGGCTGGTGGGCACCGAAGCACCGGGACTGGCAGGTACATCGCTCACCTGCGTCCTCCGTAGCTTCGTTACGAGTGCCAGATGGCAGGAGATGAGGCTCCCGATCCAGATGTTAATTATCCTGCAAGCTGTAAATAACATCTCGGGGCAGCCTGCGCGTTGTCTCGGGCGCGAAAGACCCAGCAGCTTTGCCCTTGCTGGGGGGCAAAAAATTAAAAGGAAGGAAACCCACTGGAGGGAAATGCATGGGTCTGCCTGGATCTGCTTATTTTGCGTGTCCCTTGGCTGGAGAAAGGTGCTGGCAGCATCCTGGCCAACGCTGGCAGATGTGCCTTTGGGCACCAGCCCCGCCTGGCCCAGCCCTCTGAAGTCAATGGGGTTTGATTTACACATGCCATGGCTGGTACTTTTTGTTGAGCAACGCGAGGGATAAAATAAACAAGCACGAGCAGCCCCACGAGCTGTTCGGGACGATGGCGATAAGGGGAGCTGGAGAGGATCACGGCGCTACAGCCCTTCCGCCGCGCTCAACCTTCTCCGTCGGGAAGGACCCAGCTCAGCGTCCTGGGGGATGTGCGGGGACGGGAGCTGCCAAGGCGGACGCTGCCTTTGCTGGGCTGCGGTTTGGGCCACGTTTCTCCAGGATTTTGGAGATGTGACATTTGATTGTGGCCCATCCCTGTCCCCTAAGTCACCGTGACTTTGCACCATTACGCGTTGTGAATTCAGTTCTCCACCAAAACTCTACTTAAAGGCAAGGCACAAGACAGAAGGACACAGCCTGGGATATTTTTTCCCCATATTTAGATTAAAAAAAAAAAAAGGTATTTCAGTGCGAAATGGCAAATGATGCCTTGGTGAATTCGCTCTCCGTTTGTAAGCTCCAAAAATATAAAGGTAGAGAAGGATCTGGCACAGGTGCCTGGAGCAATGAGCTAGATGGGAACTGGCTCCCTCTCCTTTCCATGAATTTCGGAGACCCCGCGCGTGCCATGCCCCAGCTGGGACATGGGCGTCTGCTCTCCGCGAGGTCTCCCAGCTGGCTTGGGAATGGGTTCCCCCCGTAAAGTTATATTTCCCAGTGTAAAACCACAGGGAAACTCAGATTTGGGCTTTTGACCACAACATTTTCCATGCTTCACGGTATTCTGCTTTCTTGGGCAATAACAAACTCATGCATCAAGGTATTTTTGTCAGAATTAAAGAGCTTGACTATATTTTTTTTTTTAATTCGGAACTTTTCTCTTGAAATGTGACTTTCAGAGGAATTTTTTCGGAGCCTGCAATAACCATCTTCTCTGCCCCGTGCCATCCCAGCCATCCCCAACCCTTCCCTCCCGCTCTCTCGCTGATGGGAGGTTTCCTGCTCATTGCTCCCCGCGGGTGCAGAGCTCCGGCAGGGGTGGTCCGTCCTCCCATCCCAAAATCTCCATCCAGAGCCGGCAAGTCTGGAAGCAGGCACGGGGAAGCCAGGCTTTCTCTTTGCTATGCACAGCACCTGCTTTCTGTCTGGCCGCAAAGAGCCAGAGCAGGCGTTTTTGGCTGCATTACGTCATGTCAGAGGTCACATTAGCCGGTTTTTTCTCTTGGTTAAGAATTCCAGCGATGGGGGGGTGGAAAAAAGCAGACGGAGGAAGCGGGCAAGGCAAATATGCTTGCAGTGAGCAGGTAAATGGGAATTTATGCACAGATAGCTAATTGGTGCGTCTAATATTCCACCCCCTGAGTACCGGCACTGTATTACTGCCTTCACAAATCACTCAAGGCAAGCCTGGTGCAATAACAGCCCAGCCAGGAGAGCTGTGGGAAGAGTCGAGCTGGAATTAAGAGCGGGTTTTATCGGGGCAATAAATGCCAGATAGGGAAAATAACGAACAGGTGGTTAATTGCTGCCATCTC
>NW_010557204.1:28799-39307 GCF_000687285.1 Phaethon lepturus | reverse complement strand
TTCTGCCCAGCCACAGCATTATCTCCTCGACAGACTATCATCCATCACTGCAAAGTGAGCAGAAGACAAAGCCTAAAAAGAAAGTAAATCCAATTTCAAAACAGACCTTTTCAACATCTCAAATCAGGACACCTAGTGCCTATAATAAGATGGGAGCAGATGGTATGAGGAAGCCCACTGAATCCAAACTAAAAAAAGGGCAAAACAATAAACGTGTGCTGTCCTTTACCACCTCCAATCTCATAAATACATCTTTGTATTCTAGATAACCATCTACTACCCTCTTGTTTAATAAGTAAAACATATGAGAAGATTCAGACCCTGCCATAGGACATTATTTCTTTCTCCTTGACCAGCCTGCTATAAGATCCATATTGGACGCATTTGATTCTTAATAAGACGGCTGCTTCCGCTGACTGCCAGCAGCGCACCCATGTACAAGTTTTATGAGTTAAGATCAAGCTACCTACCTGACCACAAATGAAAAGAAAAAAAAAAAAATCAACTGCAGCTAGCAGCGGTGTGGTACAGATCCAACTGGCATGAGGAAAGCAGCTTATCAATAGCTGTGACGTTCACCATCAGCTTGGCTCTCCTTTCTAGCCAGAGAGTTTCTGTGCGTGTTCCTCCCCACTTATTTAAGGCTAGAGTCAACAAGTTTATGGCTGACATTAGTAGCTCAAGTTTTTTCACTCAACTCGTTTCTACACCATTTATTATCATTTACTGTATTTTTACTGGACTACAGATAACGAGCTCTCCTCAAACTCCGAATCTGCAAAAATGATTTACCATAACCCACGCTTTCTCACCGCATGAGATGTCCACCACTTCAGACGCACTGTGATCTTATTCCAGCTGGGCATGTCTTGGGTCTACCCGAAAACTACTCATGCAGCAATAGCACATCTGACCAAGATTGCTTTTCCCCTGAAAGGAAGATCCTACACCTGGAGGTTGGGGTACTTGGCTTGCATTTGAGGCCGTCTCTTGATCACGTGAGGCAGCTCACAGCTATAGCATCTGTCCGCATAGATGCGGCCTGGCACGGGATCCCACCCCGCACCATCCCGGAAGAGAATTTGGGTGAGGAAACCAAAGCGGGACACCAGAGCGTGACACAAGAACAATACTGCTTCAGCCCAAAAGTCCACTTGCCCTAAAAACCCGCTCTTAAACCACAGCTATAGCAATGCCTCCGCCAAGGGGTAGCCTCCGTAACCGTTCCTTCTACCGCGCTACCAAACTGGATCCAATTTTAGCACAGGTGACTTCCCAAGTCCAACCTTGCTAGTCCACCTAGCAAGGTTTCCCCTGCCCATACTTGTCCAGCATCCCCTCAGCTCCTGTAGAGAAGAAAGGTATATAAACACCTGCATATATTTTGTAAACGTTTTCTCAGAATGTTACAGAAATACCAATAAATATAAAATACAAATATACAAACACCAACAGAACTACACCTGCCTCGTATCATAATGGTACAGCATCGTAATACCATCTTAAAGGCACTTTCTTGGCAGAGACAGCATGCTCTTGCTTTTGAAAACTCAGGCAGGACAATACTTCTGGACTTCCCTGTTCTTGTTTTACGAATACCATTAAGTAACAGGTTTTTAATCAAATACGTTTTTCACCCTTGCAAGATGAAGGGGGAGCAGGCAGAGCTCGTGCTCCCGAGTCGGTCGGCACCACTGTTTCTACCAGTGCTCCAGCAGTGGCGAAATCTCCATGCTGGTTAAAAAACACGTCTCTGAAGTTACTAACTCATGCATCATTCTCTCCGCACTACCGTAGATGACTCAAAAATACCAAGATGTAGAAGAAAAAAAGAAAAAAGAAGCCCCTAACTCGGTCCTCATGAAAACAAACATCTTCAACTCCCAAATGAATAAAAACATGCTTTAACTACCAACTGTCTGGTTTTGTACAAAAGTTTCTTGAACCGGTCTCTACACGGTTAACATTTCCAGCGCAGTGGGATGACGGCAACCATCAGAACCCATTAGCGGTTCCACAGAGCACCACCTCTCAGCTCTTCGTATGACGTGAGCCTGTCAGCTCCCACAAAGTCGCTGCCGAGAAAAATGTACGCTTTACCCACAGAAAAGGAAAAGCAGTAAAACTTGCTGCAGGTCCCACGAAGTTTCAATCAGAGTAAAAACTTACATGAGGAGTAAAATTTAAGCTGGAAGTTGTCTATTGAAAGCATGCAATATTTTAACATGCCCATCAGCAAAATAACTCGACACGCCTTTTCAGGAAGACCAATAACGTCCATTCCCATTTCTCAGTAAGACTTCACGTAGGAAGAGAGGAAACACGTGAAATCCTTATCTAAAGCATAAGATGAAGTGTCAGGGCATACGTGAGTTGAGCGCAAACTCCAAACAGGTCCACATCCACCTCATAAACTTCCCCCCCCTCCTTGCTTCTCCAGAAACCTAATCCCCATGTTCTCAGATCAGTTCCTTAGGTCTTCTGGGTAGTTATTCCAGGAGCAGTATTTACAGACACTGCGAACGAGATGCTACTCAACGTGTCAGAAAGGCTTTAGAAGTTGTCCGGGGGACCATTACCAGATGGTAAGCAATCACCCGTTCCACAGGAACCTGAGGATGACATTGCTGAATCGCTGACGAGGAAGATGGAAATTATCTCATGTGCAAAGTAACTGGCGAGTAGCGAATACCCTACCCAGTACCCTAACTTCAGTAAGGGTAAGGCCAATGCACTCTACCCTAGCGATGGGTAAATCAGAAGGCATTATTAAACTAAGCTTATTGAGCACTCTGACCACTGTAAGAGAGACTTTGTACAGACACCACTGGGTTTTTTCCCCTCATTTCTTTCCAGAGACAAATGACGTCTCTGACGCATTAAGGTTACATGAAGGAAGTCAACACGTTAGAGCAGGAGAGCAACAAACAGCCAACCAACGAAAAGCTATCTCAAACCAGTCATTAAGTGAAATGTCTCTCTTACAAACCCACAACTAACTTCTGAGACTAAACTCTACTGATCTTGATTTAGTTATGACTGTTCGAATTACTCG
This sequence comes from Phaethon lepturus, assembly GCF_000687285.1. Lineage (NCBI taxonomy): Eukaryota > Metazoa > Chordata > Aves > Phaethontiformes > Phaethontidae > Phaethon > Phaethon lepturus. The sequence continues at coordinate 36,252 of NW_010557204.1, read as the reverse complement.
TGTAAAGCGACTAACTTCCAGCCTTTGCTTGCTGCAAGCTCCTTATCAAAGAGAATGGATTTTTAATAAGTTCATCAAATCAGACAAGACCTTTTTTCCATCAGCCAGAAATCCCCCCTCCCCTTGAAAAGAAAGGCTATGTAAAGTCACTAAAGATACCAACCTGCTTTCACATAATGTGAAGGCACAAAACACATTCTTCGCAGTGCTCAGAGTAGTACCGAACTCCACAATATAATCAATCCCCTGAGGCCATTGAAGAAAACTTAGTAATGGTCTCGATGGAATATGAGAAGGGAGTTGTTCAAAAAATGCTGTTCACAATTTATCAATTCTGGCTTTCTGAGAACTGCATTGCTCTCCAGTGCTTTATGGTTGGTGACCAGGTACCAAGCTGCTTTTCACAATGCAACTGACACAAAAGACAATTTACCCCGAAGAGTGCAATTAAAAGGCAAAAAGGTTTGTGTTTGTGTTTTTTTTTTTTTTTTTTTTTAATGCGTGTGTTTTTGGTGCTGTATTTTTTACTTAAGGTCCTTAAATGTATCAAAAATAAAAACACTGAAAAGGTAACCTTGCAAGAAGAAACACCAAAGTTATTGGTTTTTTGGTTTTGTTTTTTGTTTTTTGTTTTTTTTTTTTTTTGGTAATGTGCAAATGACAACAGAAACAGGAAGCTGAGCGCAGGCAAGACACGTCAGCCCCAGCAGCTGCTTCTCCTACCACCCCGCGGGGACCGCACGTCCCCTGGTCGACATCCGCATACAATAGGGGAGCTCAGCACTTCCCAACGTAGCATGAATATTGCATGTGCCACCGAGACTCAAAACATAGCTGTTAGCAGAGACACTCACCACAAGGTCTGTGCACAGCTGACCCGGTCCTCCACACAGCCGTATTTAGGCACCCGAATGCTAAGACGTGACTTCATCCATGTTCAGAAGTACAAATTTGCTCACTGAGCCTTAGGTTCCTGGAAAGCAAGTGCCCTGTGCTGTCCCTACTCTTTCTGTTGTCATAGCTTGAAGTCTCTTTTACCCAGGGCACATCTGATACTTACCAACCCTGCAAGTAGTAACGAAAAAAGGGAAAACAAAGAAGAAAAAACCACCCCAACCTTTTCAAGCATCATATGGGAAACTGCTCTTTCACCTCAAGCATCTCAGCCTGGACTTGCTTTTACTTCATTTCACCTGCCACAGACTCTTCCCTTCCCTGAGGTCAGCCACAGCACAGGCATTTTCCTTCCTGTGGCCGATGACCCCAGGCCTTTCTGACACCTCGTCATTCAGTAATGCCTTAGACATGAAAGCTCCCTCAGCACCCGAGTAACATTTCCTCTACTTGCCCATGGCTGCCAAGTAGGATAGGCAACACCACTCAGTCTTGCGAAGTCGCTCTCTATTTTGCTATGAAAGGATGTGACAGCCTGATAGCAAACGTGATCGCCGTGTAGGCTGAGAATGTCAGCTCTGGGACGCTCTCTGGAGTATCTGGACACGATTCATTTAGCTACTCAGCTGCTTATCAACACCGAACCCTTTTACATGAGAATTAAGAGCTGCTACCACCTACAATCAAATACTCCAGCCAAAAACGTGGAGGGTTCGTAAGGATTTCATCTCACCATCTTAGTTACAGTTAATTTTTGATGCACGCTGAGTAACTGCTGTGCAAAAGGTAATTTTTCAACTCAGTCTTTTAAAGTGTTGGTAAACATATCTTTCAGTAAGCTATTATCAAAGGAAAACAAATAATCATTTCCTAGAAAGCAAGCTTTCGCTTATAAACAAAGAAGGGAAACCGACCTACTGTAGTTTGAAGGCCCCATCTGCGGAGCCCCACTGGTGCCTACCATGTAACCCATAACCCAGCTCTTCTGAGAGGCTCCCACGCCTGCACAGCAGTCCTCAGCCACTCTACTGACTAGGGGCAACCTCTGTTAGATGTTGTTTGGAGAAAAACACCTCATTACAGCACAAGAAAACAAAACAAGTTTGATGGCCATAGAAGATACTGGTCTTTGGAAATGAATGCAGAAAAGGGTTCTAGAGAAACGACGCCAGCCTGATACTTCCATTGGCCTACGGGACTGGCTCTCTGCGTTACTTGCCAGGCAAAATAACCTGAACATCACACAAGCTGCATTACATTCAACTCCATACACCCTCAAGTTTTAGGACAAGAACTCTGCATGGAACATCAGAAAGTAACTAGCTACTTTGGACTTGGGGCTTTTTTTTAAGTAAAAGTAACATGACATTCTACAGTAATCAATTTTAAAGATTTCTCTCTTGCCGCCCACAGGCTGAAACCCAAGACTGTGATCTATGAGGGAGTGCGCATTACATTCAACTCCATACACCCTCAAGTTTTAGGACAATAACTCTGCATGGAACATCAGAAAGTAACTAGCTACTTTGGAGTTGGGGCTTTTTTTTAAGTAAAAGTAACACTACATTCTACAGTAATCAATTTTAAAGTTCTGCCCACAGGCTGAAACCCAAGACTTTGATCTATTAGGGAGTGCTGGATCGTTGAGCTCAGCAGAGGGGATAAGGGGAGCAACTGCCCTGATGTTTTCTTCTTCCACTAGCGGAGGGGTTGGCTCCCTTCTGCTTGGGCTGCTGTCTTTCACGGTGCTGACATAAAGGCCGAAACCCCACTGACGATTTTGGGCCAGGTTCTCAAGTGCCATCAAATGGTACCAGCTCTTCTCATCCCAAGCGAAGTACACCAGTTTGTACCGGCTCAGGTTCTAGCTCCTTTACCTCTTCCATGTTCTGGGTTTTATTTGCCTTTCTGCTGCTGAGCAGCCAATGGAGGCTTTCATCAGACACCCCCGCGTCTCACCATTTCTCTCATAAAGATCTGGCCTCTGAGGGCTGCAGGATTGGGGCACAGCACTTGTCTGCTAAAGCAAAGCAGTATCAAAAATTCTGGTGCTGTAGAAGAGGAGGTGAAAATACCATCAACTATAATGTGAAGCAGATGAGAAGCATGAAGAACCTGCTCACATTATAGCCGCTTGACAACTGTTCTAAATTTCATTTTCTCCTTCCTCACAAAAGAGTGCTGGTAAATTCACTACAGCTCTTTGTCCTTGAAGGCAAACATCAGAAGTGAAAATATCTTTCAGGAGAAGTTATTCCCCAAGTTCACAGTTCATATTTCTTTCTTATTTGTGGGAATCTTCGGGGACAGGACTGTACCAAAGGAACCAGGGTAGAACAAGGTAGAGGTCTGACCTTCTGCTCCCAATTACTATCTTTTCGTCAGGGGCCATGGCAACCAATATCCTTTGTCCTATTCAAGTAAGTAAATGTATCGGCTCCAAGACAGACAAGAAAACATGAACTGGGCAAGATATAAAGGTCCTCACCATCTTGTCACCCTTTAAATGGGAGAAACGTAGTTAACAGCACTAGAGAAATGTTTCCTATTTGATTTTATTAACTGATTGACATGAATTAATGCATTGGGATATTTGATTGTGTCATAAAATGTGTATATGAACATCATGATTCAATTTAATGTACCCATTACTGCTTGATGTGCCATTATATTAGACTAAATTAAAAGAATTTTATGGAAAAAAAATTGCAATTAAAGACTCAAAATTGATTACATTCATAACTTAGAGGATATTCACTTCTATTCATGTTTGCATAATGACAATAAAAGAACCAGAAAACAACACAGACTATGACAAGATGGACAAAATAAAGCATGGCAGCGATAAACAGTATACACAAAATGCAGGCTCCACAAAGCTCCACCTTCCCACAGACTGGGAAACAGCTGAGAACAAACCACCAACACAGCAACAGTGCCCGTTGTTACAGGAGTAGTTTTTGCAGAGACGCCCACCGCAGCACAGTTCAAGAAACACGCAAGATGGCATCTTCCCCCCGAGCTGCGTATCTGCTGGTCTACTGGGAGCATCTTTGTCGGGGTCTGGCGCGCCTGTGTAGCGGGTTGGGTTTTTTAAGTGGTGTCCATTGCGGTTATTTCTACCACGCGCTATAGCCAAATTTTTTCATCATGTGTTACAACTTAGGTTCTAGGTGTCTGTTCAGCTACTGCTTTTGTAAGTGTGAATATTGCTCTGCATCTACCCAAACCAGCACCTGGGGATCTGGGTTGCTGGTCATTCAAAACTTTCTTACGAAAATCCAGTCAGGCTACGATAATGCATGAGAGGACCCACTGTTGGTTCACACACGGCTGGGAAGACATGTGGCTAGCTCATTGCCGTAATTACCTGCATCTGCCATGCAAGCAACGAGTCAAAATGAAGTGGGGGAAGCAACGTGGGGGGCTAAGGACAAAAGGGGACCAAACCCTATCTTAGTATATACAGTAAGCACATTCTAGCATTTTTAGCAAAAAAAAAGAGAAAATGGGGAGCGAGCACAGGCAGGCACTTTCAGGTACTTACAGCTCATACACAACCCTTCCAAGAGACCACCTTCCCCGCCCCCGGACTCAAATGACCCCATACAAGCTGCTGTGTAGCTTTATCCAGTACTTAACCATCTTTAGAGTTGAAGCGTTTTCCAGTTTTTCACCTGCATCTTTGGTGCCAATTACAGCCTTACATTCTTTATTTTCCTTCTTTAAACTGATCACATCTATGCCATAAAAAGCAAACAGCGAGTAGACCTAGGCCCGCTCGATACTCCTTTCGGCTGCCACTCCAGACCCCGATTAATGTGACAATGAACCAGTGATAAAGGACAGCCAGTTTACACGTAGCCGCTATCACGAGCATGTTTCCTAGGCTTGTTATGCAACTTCCTTGTCTCCTGTAATTATTTAAGACAAAAGATAATCTTACACAGATTAATTCATCTCAGTATTTGTGAAAATTTCACCATGTTCTATGACTTGAATACACCTACGTGTGTACAAAATCTCTAACTTTTTGTCCATTGTGGCATGCACCTTTACTCCTTTCTCAGCGATACTCCAATCAATTATCTGTTCATTATTAGTACTGTTTGCGAATTTGTGAGGCCCAAGAGAGCCACGGAGTCTTCATTCTTTCCAGCGTCATCTATTACGTGAGCTTCCTCCCCGCAGAAGTACATATAATGCATCCCTTCCCTTCCTTCCCTCCCCGTATCAGACATTATTAATAAATACAATTTTTTCTTACATACTCAACGAAGACAATGGTTCAACTAAAAAACTATTTTGAGTGTGAAAAATCTGTCACCTAGAAAGCGATTAAAAGATAGCTAAAAAACAATCTCAGTGTGTCTTTTGATACTGACTTTTATTGGCTTATTGACACCTTCATTCCTAAAAATAACACAAAACACTGCTCCACCGAGTCTGTCACATGGAGCTGTTCTACAGGAGTGAATCATCTGATTCTCCAAACGTGGTAAGAAAACAGCTTAGTTTCCACAAAGAATACCTTGTCTCAGTGAGGTCCTACATCTTTTAAGAGCACTGGTAACACTGTCCCTTAACTAGGTTAAGCATTTCCCTGACATTTCTGGGCAACAGCATCTCATCCTAATAGCTTCTAGAGCAAGCATGATTTATCACTATCAGCTGCAAGGCTTCATCTATGTTCAGCTGACTTCAAGTAGCACTAAATTTGGTCTCAAGTTGAAAGATCTGAGTTTTGCAGGTAAGTCCTTCTGCTCATCTGGTGTTTTGCCTTTTGTGGTGATATTCCACATGCTCTTTCAGGTTCAGATCCATGGCATCAAGGAGCCTACTCAACTGAAATGGAAGAGTTACCTTTTAGAGGAAAAAAAGGTTTCCTCCATTCAATTTAGAACTGAAAGTTTAGTTGAGATCACTAGATTACAACTTACTTTTCATGTCCTGATAATTAAGTATTTCTGAGTCTCATCTATGGTCACGTGCCACACACGCTTAATGTCATGTTTAAGAAGAGATTTTTTCAGCGATACTTGCCAGAAACTAAGAACTCGCACTAAGGCTATGGAGATGATAAGTGTAAAGGACTCAAAGGTCAGTAAATTACTACACCCACTCACCCCGTGATTCTTCCCGATTTTGGTCTGTGTTGCCCATCACACCTACTGATTAGTATCTGCGAGGCAGAACGAGAGAGAAGTACACAGCAGGAGCTGGAAAAACTCACCGTTATTTCCTTGCTAATGCCTTTGGCATTTCCTCCAAAAGGATCAAGTGGCGGTAGCACCTATCATCTGTACTCACCTGCCTGGGGATATTCAGTCTGAGATCACAGCCTGGGTCTCAACCGAGTCAAACAAGGTGCAAGCAGGTATCCGACTACCCTCTCACAGTTGTTGTCATCTCCAGTCAAGCTGCAGGTCACCACTAGGTGCCTTGACAGGCTAAAAGTGACAAAGCAACATGGCTGCAGCCAGTGAAACCAGAAACCCCCTTCTGGACTCGGAACAGCCACAGCCAAGCAGCCAGCTCTAAACCTGCACCGCGAGGAACAGCTCTGAGCCCCGGTACATTCTCTGCTGCTATCTGCTCCTGCCTCCGACATCTCCACCATCCCAAGGGCAGGCGGCACCGCTGGGCAGCCCCATGCCCTTCTTCGAACCGCAGACCGTGACTGGTCAGCTGGTCTGAGCGAGTCGCTGGATGCGGAAAGCTTTCAGCGGAACACACAAACCATTTTCTCGTCCAGGCAGGATGCGCCTCGGCAGCCCACAGCTCACGTGCTGCTGCTTCTCCTCCACCAGCAGGCCGGGCAGCGGGAGAAGCAGCGCGATGCCTTCAGTCTGCACGCAAGTCTTCTACCTCCCCTGCCTGCCCCTGAGCCAACTGACCCAGATGGCACAGTCGTACTGCATACAGCACGAAGCCAGGGTAAAGCATTTCAGTTCAGTAACTGAACGCTATCCTGTGGACCTGGAAGGAGGAAGAAGGGACAGGAATTCCCAGAGGCAAGGCTGGAACAGAAATCTGGGAAGAAAAACCTCAAAATGCACTACAGAATAGGAATAAGGTTCATGGAAAACACAGGTGTAAAAACAACACAGCAGAGGCAGCAGAAAACTACCACCCAAGTCAGCATTTCCAGGACTCGTAGCCCCCAGCGTTTCTCCACATCTCAGCGCAGAACCCGGGGCGTGTTCTTAGTCCATCCACATGAACTGCGTGCTGGTGCTGTCAGAGCACTGCACAGGGCTCGCACACAGCTTCCAGGCACCCAGTAAGCCAGTTAACGTTCCAAACCTACCGAATCACAGAGACAGCCGAAGGGGTTGGCTTAAGGAATAAGACTCTAACTCCACAGTGCAAGACTCCGCCAGAGAAGCAGCACTAGCGATGGGTCACACTGCCTGCTTGGCAGTATCTAAACTTCACGCTTTCCTCTGAGAAATGAAAACGTTACTAACAAATCCTGAAGGATTTTCCCAGCTGTCCTGGTTTTAGCCAGGATGGAGCTGGTTTTCTTCGCAGAGGCTGGGGCAAGACTGTGTTTTGG
>NW_010557204.1:17096-28430 GCF_000687285.1 Phaethon lepturus | reverse complement strand
AATCCCGTTCCCCGTCCCACTGCGGGAGGGGGAGTGAGCGAGCGGCTGCGTGGTGCTTAGTTGCCGGCTGGGGCTAAACCACGACACCAGCGTAGGCAGATGCAGCTCCTGAGCAGGGATTTTGGACGCCATCGAAACAAAAATTTCTGACTTAACCAGTGCAACGGAGGCCTGGCCTGGGACATGCCCCACCTTCTGCAGTCAGGAGCTACTGAGCACGAACTAGGCACGATCCTCGGTGGTAAAACGGTGAACAGACATGCTGCCAGGCAACGCGTGCTTGTCCCCTAAGCACAAATCCCTCTGCCTCCCAGGTGCCTGGCTCGAGTCCAAGCACAGCACTTAGGGTTTCTCCCGGCTCACTCCAGGTCCCCAGCATCCATCAGACCCGGAGGGAAGTACACAAAGCCTGACAAATAGATAGATAGATAGATAGATAGATAGATAGATAGATAGATAGATAGATAGATAACACCTCTCACTTGCAGGTTCTTCTGGTTATTTGTGGAGGTATCTTACTCGGCTTACAGGTGTACTGGAGCTTCCACCCTGTCTCTGACATGCAGAAGCTGCCGCGGAAACAGGAGGAGAAGAGGGAACCTGGTACCGGCTCCTCGGCTTTGTCTGGTGGAGCCAGGTAGCTCTCCGGCCTCACAGCAGCGCAGACCGTTACGTAACGTAATGTACGTCAAACTCGGTACATTGTGGAAGGAGAGAGTCACTCCAAAACACACTGAAAATATCTAACGACATGAACCAAAAGCCTCACGGCAGCACGTGCAGAGATTATCCACATCGTTGTCCGTCGTCGCAGCGCATACGCGTAACAGCACATGCACCTAGTGCATAACAGTGCATAACAAAAGCAGCCTTTGGAGACTACAGAAATATATACTCCATCACAAAGGTTCAAGAGAAGACTTGGCCTTCTAAGGTCTGCTTTCAGATGGCCATGAAGCACAAACATAAAGGCATGTTTTTACTCTCCTGTTCTGCAGGCCTGCCTGCATCTGTTGTGTCCGACCCGAGTGTTTCAGCTCCGACACCCGATTTGGTATCGCAATGAACAGCTTCCAAAAAGAAATTGTGTCACTCTGCTAACACCCAGCTCAGATTCAGATCGGTAACTGCACTTCGCAGACGGGATTCACGTGCTTAGCAGTTACGGCGTGGCTTTTTCACCCAACGCACCAGCATTTCTGAGGGGCTGTTATTTCATATTTTGAAGAACATTGTTACTCCGCACAAGGTGTTCCTCGTTATTTCACCTTTCGGTACACCGGTGAACAGCCATCAGGGCACAGAAGTGACAACCGCAGTGCAAACCCAGAACGGGCTGGGCGCTCAGGCGAGGGCACTGCTCCTTAAGGCAGCGATCGGAAGGATCTACTCGTGAGCCTCACAAGTCAGTAACAGTTTTGGTATTACCACTTTGAGCGTGCTTTCTTTCTAGGAACCTTTTGAAAGCTTCTGGTTTTCTAGTAAATCAATAACCTGAAGTATCCCACCAAATAAGCAACATTATAAGACCCGCAGTATTTTTTTTCTGGGAAATGTGTGACCTACCGTCAGAATTTGCTAGCTGGCCTCTGCAGCCTGGGCATCGGAAACCGGCTGATTTCTGAAAGACAGAAGCCGGATTTGGTGAGCTATCTGAAGGGGGAAGTGCCAAGGGCCTCGTGGAATATCCTCTTGAAGAGATGCCAACAAGTAAATTGTCGAAGAAAAAAAACGTACAACGCATGTCAGATTTTTAATTACATGTCTATTTTCCCAACAAAGAAGTGCAATTAAAGTTAATCACTTCTATTATATTACACAATGCCTCCATTCCTAATGGAGTCAGGAACGCATGAAGGAAAAGCACATTAATACACAAACACTCTTTTTGTACGGATGAGTATTTCATAGTGCAAACACATTCCAATATAGCAGCGCTCAATTATGCATCACCCAGTTTAGCACATAACGAAGTCAAATCCCATTGGGGGGTGCGGGAAGAGGAGAGCGCAAGGCCGACTGACAAACTCCAGCGTCCCTAAAGACCTGCATTTGTCCACACGCCCTGAAAGCATCCAGGAAAGCATCCCCTGGCTGCCTCCGACAGCTGTCACCCCGCTACACTTAGGCACGAACCAGCGCGCCTTTCCACCTTCCGTCCAGCCCAAGAGCGGCACCGCACATCAGATCTTCAGGAGTTTCAGCGTGTCGTGCAAATAACACACAGTCTGAATCACAACAGGAAAGATCAGAGCCTTGTATCATTTATACCATCCACTGCCATCTAATTGAGTTTGAGGTACCCCCGGTTATTAGGCTAAATTTTGCTCTCTGCTGTCAATCCCAAGTAGTGCAATTGAATACGGGTGATTTAATCCCTATTTACAGCAGGTGTAAGTAACAGTAGAATTTGACTTTTTTCCCAGCAATTACAGATACCATGTTTTTAGGCTTCAGTCTATTTTTACAGACTACTGGCTCCTGCAATCACTGTGAAACTCTCCCTTCATGTACACCTGCTACTGAAGAACTTGCCAGTTGGGACGAAGGAGGCAGCTCCCAAAACCAGAGATGAGGCTGGTGCCTATCTAGCTTCATTTCTGTAGCAGCAGCGGCTGCTGTGGGGAGCGCCCGAGGGCAGCTTCCACACCTACGACGCCTGACCTCCGGCCATCCAGGGCAGACGCGGGCGCCTCTGCAGCAGGTACTATCGCCCGCGTTGCACGTCATGTAAGCGAAAAGAACATTACTGGCGATGCTCAACCACGTGTCGGCTCTTCGGCAGAAAATGACTTGCAGATTCCATGCGTGCCCTGCTCCTTGGCTGCACCTCTGAGGATTTCACCTCCTGTCAAAGAGCATAAAAGCTCAACATGTACACAAGCATGAGAAATTTCTGTGCCGATTCCGAAAATTTGCTGCTTTAGCTCCTTCTCCCAGCCACGCCCAGCCCTTGGTGAGCGAGTGTAAAAGTTCATGTGAACTTCTGTGGCAAAAAGAAGAATTCGTTACAGTCGGTAGCACATTTCAATGCACTTTCCACGTACTTTTGGAGACGCCCCAACTGAACCACTTCTGCCAGTTTCCATGGTTTTCCTCAGACGCTACAGAGCGCAGTCTCTGCATTTCTTCCGGTGTCAATCCAGTTATAGGATTGACACTTTAAAAGTACACCCAGCGCGCAACAGCACGTCCGCAAAGCATTGCTGCTGCGTGGTTCACCGAGGCACACTGCTTATCCCGAAGACAACCGAGGCCCAAGACGACAAACGCAGTACTGTAATAATATCACTTGGGAGCCCCAAGAAAGAAAATCAGACATAGCAGCACAGTCTTTATAGCCGGTTTAATATCTCCTTAGTACCTTCTAATTAAACCATCATCAGAAATAATGACGACATTGATCTTCTTCGCTTCGGGGAACGTGTGCGCCCATAGCCCTACTCTGAAACGGCCGACTTGCCAACGTAGACAGAAGTACAAACTAAAGGGCACCCAACAGGAGACAAGGACCAGCGCGAAGCCTAAGGGACCAGCTGCAATTACTGCCACTTGCACCTCGCCTTGCTTGCTAGCGAGTTCAGCTCCACAGTGACACCAGCGCTTATCCCAACGCCCAGGAATACTCACGTTCAGAGAATCATCACGTGCAAAGGATCTACTGCCTTGAACGACACCAGCTATCAACAGCTGTCTGCTTATTACACTCCCTATAGGGAACCATCTATACACAGATCTCATTTTGCTATACCGGTAGGACCCCGTGCCGCCCAGCCCCTCACCCGAGGGCAGGCCATGGCTCCGGCCAGCCTGTCAGGCACCCGCCATGCACTGGGATGGCCTGTAGCCTTAGGCCGGACAGACGCAGCGTTAGCCAGGCGGGCAGCTGCTGACAGCTTCCGCGCCCTGCGCTCGGGCGCTGCCGAAAGCCCACCCCCCCGCCATGAAAACGTCTGGACCCTGGGTGGCTCCGCTTTCTTCAGCGGAGGTACTGAGCTACTTTCTCCAGCAGGCCACCTGCCTCAAAAGATCCGGAGATCTTCTTACAGCAGCCATACGGCAGCCCAGGACTCCCCAAGTAATCGGCGCAGGCAGCCACAAGGTACAGATCTGTTCTTTTGCCCAGGTACCACACGCTTGAGGAGAAACATTGCCTAAGCAGCAGCAAAAGACTCCTGGGTTTGTTTTTTTTTTTCAGGTCTGTGTTCCAGCAGAGATTTACATATGACCACAAACAATCATCTAGCTCTAGTTCCCTGGAGATATTTAGGTGCTCAGCTCCTACTACAGCGAAGAGCCCGTGCTCCAGAAAAGGGAGCAGGCAGCTGAGACAGCTTCCGCGACCTGGACTTCAGTCCGTTCCTCGAGGCCTCCTAACACGACAGACACGAAGGAACCTCTGCACCGCTCCTATGGCACGACACAGGTGCTCAGATAGCGAGGAGAGCGTATGAAGAACTACAATTAAAGGGTGCTTTTATCAATACGCACAGTGTCCGTAGCACATACAAACACAATTTCAAGCAACGATAATACACAGTTGTTCCGCTTCCATGCGTGACGAACGACCAGAAACTGCATAAAAGCTACCTATGTGTCCATGAAGCACGTTAACGAAGGCCAAACGAGTCACACAGAAACCAACATACAAAAAGCATAGTTCTGCGAAGCCCAGCAAGCTTGCTTCCATGCTTTTAGCAATCGACTAATTAAAATAACTTTTCTACGTTTTCCTCCTAATTTGACTTTCTGCCAGTACAGACAATTAACAAGAATATTTATGTCTTGGGCTGCGTTTTTCTTTAAGGCTGGTAAAACCAACTACATTCACATGGAGTACCGACAGCTTTAACTGCTTTTACCGTGGTGATGAACCATCTTGGTAAAAAACCCTGAAGAAGCAAATAATGTGCAAAGAAAATATATTGGTTTAATTTCAGCAAAGCTGACGCAAGCCAATAACCAATGCAGGACATCATCATCCAAGCTGCCTGAACCTAAATTTACTCTACTTTTTGACATAGCAACTCCTAAGAAAGCGTGTTATACCATGGCAGAGAGAAGGGTAAGAAGGAACAAACGCAAAATCTATCCTCTTTTTTTGTGAGCACCTCCATTAGTAACCACTGTCCCTCCTCCTCAACCCAAAATATACTTTTAGACTTCCATGTATTTAATTTTCTGAAGTTCAAATTAAACGCAGAAAAACTCAAAGACATCATTCATTTACGACAAAGCTAAACCATTCAACCTCTTAACCGCTTTTTAAGTGTTTCCCTCAGCCTCTGAACACCTACCACGTGCTACTCTCCTCAACAGCGTTCCAGGCGTCTGTTTCTTGTGAGCTGTCTGGAGACACGTCCACCAGGCCCGCCTGTCCCCAAGACAGGCTCCTTTCGCTATGAGGCAAGCGACAATGCATCAAGTCAACCATAAACACATCTGAGAACAGCGACCTGCTGGCCAAGCACCTGCCATCTTCTCCATGACCCCAATTTCACACCTCTCAGCCTTGAATAATCCTTCAGACACTCCACCACGAAATCGCTACCACGACAACTGCTGGGCAACGGGCTGGGCTGGCTTCTCCAGCTAGATTCTGCGCAGCCCACAACTCCGCTTGTAGTCATGCTTCACAGCAGGAGTCTGTCTGTTAGCTGCCGCAGGATGCCTTCAGTTAGCCACTTCTACGTGAAATATCAAACGAAGATCTTGTGCGACAGATGAGCCTACGCAGAGACCATCTAATAAACGCCTCACGAAGCAACTAAGGTGAAATGGGAAGATGTTTGGGAGTAGCAAAACCGTAGCTCAGTGGTATGACAATTACAGAAAGATGGTTAATTTCTTTCCTTTAAATCAAGGGTCTGCGGCTGGTGGTAAAAGGCACGTACATGATGGGAAGCGTCCACACAAGAAAGGATTTGTCAACAAAGGAGAAGAAATTCAACAGACAACCTTGGGAGCAGAGTGGAACCTAAGCGCTGCTTATTAGAATCAAGTATTCAAACTCCTTAGAAGCCCGCTTCATCCCATGAAAATATACATGCTTATCTGAAAACATCACTTTAAATTCAAGATGCAGAATGCTGACTATTATTGAAGAAGAAAGTGTTTCATGAGATTACTTTAAAAAAAAAAAAATCGAAAGACCATGAAAGCAAAAACATACAACTGGACTTTCCAGTTAGCAACCGTTGTCAAAAAGCAGTATTCAGAAAGAAAAAAAAAACCCAAAAATCATTCAATGGTTGTAGGCTGGATCTCACATATATTTGGACTTCGCGAAATGAATTATTCTTAGCTACACGACCTGACCTACACGTAAAATCCCTTCACATAACACAGAGTATCAAGCTCAATTGCTAGCATTAAGCAGAAGATGAGCTGCCTTTTGCATAAATCGAAAAGAAGGTCATTTTGCCCAGGTTTCTGAATAGGCAGATAGTAACTGAAACTAATGCCCACATTGTGTCCCAAGCTGTTTCAATTAAGTCAGGAAAACAAACGTACAAATCTAAAACCCTCTAGAAACTAAGGACTTCCCATGTACACAAACGAGAGCGGCAGTGCACGCGACTTCCCCGATGATCCGATTAAACCGGTAAGCTTATTCGCTGAAGACGTTACAGAACACCTGCCAACGTCTTGAAAGAACACAAGACCTGAGCACTGGCTTTCCCGGGCAGAGCCAGTTCTGCTCATTGCAGATGGTGCTTCTGATGTTGCAAGAATACAAAAGCAGATTATTTCGACAATCTTAGCTGTAGCTATCTGAAACCCTTCCAAAGGCGAGACCTTGAAGTATTTTGCAAGCGTTGTCAAACGGAAGGTTTAAATTGTCTTGAAATGACAACTGCCGTTCAGCATAAGTTAACACACTCTTCCTAATCCAGAAAAACTACCATGTTTAGCAATTACTACATTTATATTACTTGCTTCCAGAGCGTTAAAAACACGGGAACATTAATCAAACCTTCTTTTGGGTCAGCTTTCAGACAAAAAGATGAGAGAGAAAAAAAGAAAAATAATAAAAGGATAAAGGCAAAACCAAAGGTACTACAGTTTCCCAAAAAGGCATGGATTTCCCTGGACTTCTCAGCCGTCAGCTACAAAGGTAAGAAAGATCCGCTCACGAGAAGCTGCCATTGTGGCACAGCACCTACCAGCACCCGCGCGCGAGATGCGGGCAGGCGCTTCACGCTGCGTGAGGTTCGACGGGGACGAGCGCGGGTGACAACAGCTCAACTTCACTCTTGCCAAAAGCAGGAGCTTGGCACTCACCTACGTATTTACTCGGCTTCTCAGGAGGGCTCGTCAGCTCGCGCTGACAGCTCCCTGCTCCCGCCCCTCAACTACGAGCCAACTTGGGCCCTTTCTGCCTCCGGCAGGCAGGTCTCCAAGCATCGCCACCACCGCAGCGCAGACCCCCGTGCCTTCAGAGCCTGCCGCAGAAACACAGGCAGGGACCTCGGCGGAAGGCGACGCCGTTCCTCTCTCCTCTGCCCTTGCCCAACTCAATTCAGTTCTTGTTTAAATTCGTTTGTTTCCTAACTTGCCTCTGGGCTTTTAATTACCATTACCACGAACACAACACAGACAGGGCTGATGGGTCACCGGTAATGATGCGCCAAGAACCAGTTGTTTACAGCGTAGGTGTATCGCATGCTGCTTTCTCACAGCCAGCCAAGGAAGAGGCACAGCTCCAACAAGCTCTGCCACTGGCCTGCCGGCCACCGCACGACGCCCTGCCTAAAGCGTGAGTTGCGGTATCAGCAGCTGGAGCCACAAAGATGAACTTCCCCGCCCACGCCGTGATACTAGTTCAAGGCCACCAATGCTTACAGCTCTTAAAGACTGAAGAAAACATGAAAGCAGCAGTTTAAGCAGAATACAGCGTGGGTGCTCTTCTGCAGTTGCCACACTGCCATCCCAGACCTGAAGGCTTGAGTCTTCATTGAAGGCAGTCTGTGTAGGTGCCCTGTAAGGAAATGAGTTACCAGACTCTTCATCCAGCAGAGCTCTATCCTGCTGCCTTCGGCGTTCCTTCTCTTCCTGCCACCGACACACAGAGCCTCACGGATTTTGCCAGCAGCTGCAGAAACACTGACTTCAATTCAGCCGCGACCCTTATGCCACCAGTGAAAGCACGACTCTGTCCCAGCAGCCGCCTCAGCTGCTGACGCTGAGGATGCTTTCGGCCTGAGAAAATTGTCCCCTTGGCCATCCTCCCGCCATCAGTTCAGCTGCCATGCAGCAACGTCTCCCCGTTCTCCTCTCTCAAACACTGCGGTGTGAGATTCCTTCACCGCTCTAAGTGCACTTTAGAGTACTTAGAGAATCCCAGATGGGAAAAGAGGGCAACGAGCCTTCTGAGCAGTCTTAATGGCGTTTAGTGTCCTGGATTTATTAGCCCGGCCGTCCCCAGGGCTCTCACGCAGCTTTGACACTTTCTACATGGAAAGCACAACGCCTCTCAGTTCTATCTGCCAGCTTGCCTTGTTACACAGAGAGGAAGAAATGCTGTTAACAGCTCCATCACACTACTCGGATGACTTCACTGCTACACCTCTCAGATGATACAGACAATTAGATTATTTGTAATTCCCCATTTGCCACATGTTATACAGGTCCAGGCTTTAACTGATACAGTCAGAAACAACAAACTTTTAGGTCAGAAACAGCAGCTGCTCTCAAAGGAGAAAGATGGAACCTTGCTGGAAGCAGAAGTGCTGTCCCCGCGGCCATCCTTTCGGCTCCGTGCCATTGGTACTGCTGTAGGGAACACTGAGGGGCATGCCTGGCTCCCCTGACGAAGGGCTACAAATGACACGTCCTGACACCAGTGCCCCCCGAGCGACGGAACGATGAAGTTCGGCTGCCAGGATGGCACCACGCGTCCTAGAGCCATCCACTTCCAGAAAACGGGGAGCACTCTTGGTGTCCTTCCTCCCACTGCTTCCCTACTCCATTTATTACGGGTTTGTCAATAAGCAGTTAAAGGTTACTGCCAACGAAAACATATTTAAGGAATTAATATAGTTTCAGATAGCAAGGTCTTGTAGGACCCAACACAGTAGAGCAGCTGAACAACTAAAGGTTGGGATTTTTTCACCCCCAAATCCCAAACGGCAACGTGCGTGCTCAAAGCCAAACATGCGACTTCGTAAAACCTTCAGCAAGTTGGACATGTGACACAGGTTGTTAGCAGACCAACACATCAGGAGACACCCATTATCAATACAAATCGATCTGACCATTCTTTCCACTTGGTCACCCCACAAGTTTCAGGTTTTCCATTATACTCTTGTGGCTGCTTTTAATAGAACTTGTCAAAGGACTTGGACAAATAAGTAAACAAGCCTTTTGTTCTCCTAATTTGAGTTTGATTAAAGCTGAGGTATCAAACAGCAGGTGTTGTAAACAAACAAAAAACCCCCACCTTCAGAAAACTTAAGGAACTTCCGTGTGGGCTCCTACGATATCCTGAAATAACTAGTTTCACTAGCCGCTAAGTTCCTGAGCGTACAATAATCTGTTTCTCATCAGACTAACAAAAGCCAAGAGAAACTGTGGTCAACCCAAAGAGAAATCCATGACGAGAGCTGTTCAAGGCTGAGTGGAATGACAGAGCAGAAGAAAACCTTTAAAGCACTCACAGAAAAATGAAGTTTCTAAACTGTGCTTTTTAATGTTTTGGGTTTATTTTCTGGTAAGGAAGAGTCGAAGAAGAGGCTAGGTGTCTGCCAGCCACTGAGAAGCGGCAGAATTTCAGAATGTATTTCTTACTAATTTCCTTTAAAAATCTCTCAAGTTAAAAAAAAAGTAAAATTCTATTTTGTAGGCAAGTTTAACACTAGTCATATACCAGGGCAGGGAGCTATGTAAAACATCACAAACCATCCAACTGCAAGTTTTAAAGCATAAAAGATATACAGCATTTCATGCAGCACAGCGATCGTGGACCGTGTTCGAGAACGCATCACGTCTAAAGACGTGAAAAGAGACATTTCTGAAAAATAAAAAGCACAACCGTGGAAAAAGAAATGAGAACAGAAGAGAGTGCCATACATGTGTCAGCTGAGGATACGGCAGGGGTAGAAAGTCCCTGTCCAATCCCCCCTCGCCTTCTGCGAGATTCTCTACCACTCACCTAACCAACTGCCCTACTGCCCATCCTAACATTTATTAAATTTATGGCAATTATTACTATTATTTGGCAATAACTGAGTATCTAATAGCTTTCTTAGCGACAATCGTTCGTGTTTTTTTCTCCAAGTCCGTAAGCACAACAAATTCAGGTAGGTGGGACTGCAAATCCAACTGAAGGTACCAACTCACCTCATACTGCAATGGCACCTGGGGCACCCAACCTCTCAACAGTTCAGAATCCTACTGCATCATAGCCAAAAGCGGCTACTAAACCCTGGTTGTGTCATTGTTGCCATAAGCAGATTACAACATCACGCTCTCATCAGTTCAGCTATTGTGTCTCGTTAGCTTAACTAAATTTCAAACTCCATAAGGAGCGGCATTTCCCCCTGAAGTTATTAAAGGGTAGATTTCTTTTAATTAAACTCATTTACATGACTAAATTAGATTTAATTACTCCCATTCATTTCACTAATACCCCTCTTTGATTGGAGAAAGGCAACTTTTCTAATGGCTTAAAACAAGACTCAGTGGGTCTTTCCTAGTACAAGCAGGCAAGAAGCAGCAGCAGCTCTACTACTGAAAGAAAAGAACGTAGTGCAGATATTTGGGTGCTAAACATGCCGGACAACTTTTTACTACGAGAGTTGCGTTGTGCATGGTGCAAAGTGACAGCCCAAGAGATAAGCAGAATTTTTTTCTTCATATTCGCAACATCTAACACTTACAGCATGATTTAAAGCAAGAGAAAATTCACTACAAATTCTTCTTACGGACTCTTGATGCCTGATCAAGAGACACACTAGAACATCAATAGCAATTAAACTTACTTCCCTTCTTTTTACTTTTGTATTTTCAAAACATTAAAAAAAAAAAAAAATCAGAAATTTTGAAACTGAAGGCTTAATACATTGTTACGGATGAAGAGTTCTTCAGCCTCCTTGACGGCCAGCCAGAAAGCTCACTGCTTTAATTCTGAGTTTTCATAATTGCATCTTTGGACATGTTTTCACTTCCAAAATTCCAGGAGTAGGCCTTTCCAGGGGGCTGATGTGCATTTCTCCCACTTTTTTTTGCCAAACCTGAGCGGGCTCCCCTGTACTGCTAAGAGAACTAGGAGCAGATGGATGAAGACCGCCCTTGCAAGTTCTGCACAAAAGTGACAAGTAGGACAAATGTCAG